>NW_020799110.1:1483873-1497629 GCF_003259725.1 Athene cunicularia
GCTGACACTCCACCCGCGTCCGCGGGTCCCCCCCCGCCGCTGACACTCCACCCGCGTCCGCGGGTCCCCCCTGCGATGCCAGGCTTGCACAGACCCGATGGCTAACTGACCCCAGAGCAGCACTGCCAACCCGTGTGCCGTTCCGAAACCTTGGTGGTGCCCGACAGTAGCGGGAAGCAGAAGCAGCCAAAAATAAAAAATAACTTGTAACTCACCATGAAAGACACCGTTGTCCACTAAGAAGTGCCTGCAGTACTGCAGACAGTTTTTCTTATCCAGGCTCCAGTAACTCATTGTAAGAGAACTCACTGCTCACCATCAAAGGCAGCGACCCTGCGAGTAGAAATGGGGATAATTAGGAGTTAATTTACAAGAGACACATAACTACACCAAGCACTCCAAGGGTATTTGCGTCCTTCATGGAAAATGGCTCAGTAGCTCCACTCAGCCCTTCTCTCTCCCAAGAGGCTCACCCCAAGGCCGCCCAGGCAAAGGGCGCGAGTAGGTCACTCGGTCCGAGCTGGACCGGCACCGTCAGCGATGCTCAGGACCGCCAAGACGGAGGCTGCTGGAGGAGCCCACCCTACCCGGGTGCCCCCGCGACGGCACCTGCTGCTACAGCCAACCCCCCACAGCCCCTGCAGGCTGCCACGGGCTGTGGTGGTGCTCAGTTCAATCCAGTCAATGATGCTGCCCTGTATTTAACAAGCTACAGACACATCAGACAACACTACAAAACTCTGAATTCTCCCCAAGTGAAGGTTATTTAAAAAAAAAAAAAAAAGTGACTCAAAGGTAATTACCTCCTGATTCTGAGACCCCAGAGTGGCATTTTGTGGACATGGAGCCCCCTGAGCAGCCCTGCCCTTGGCAGATGTTCACCCACGGAAGCTCGGGCTGAACTCTCCTGGGGATGGGCAGGTTGAGCAGCACCTCTGAGGAGGTGAAGTTACATCAACCATTTAAGATTTGTGGCCTCCAGCCCTAAGGGATCCCAGCTTTGCTCGGGGAGCGCCAGTGCTACCCTGCGCTGAAGCACGGGATAGATTGTCCAGCTGCTTTACCACCTTCCCTGCTTCCCCTGCCTCTGTTCCAGCCCCGTTACACAGCTCATCACCAGCGGGACCAAACCGAAGGAGTGGGAACAACACCATTCCCGGCAATTGTCACCAGCCGAGGACACCCTGGAGCACCCAGGGCCTGAACGCTCCTCCCCGATGGCTGCCTGAACCAGTCTCTCCACAGCCACGCTGGCTGGCCCCCGCCTTCCCTGCGGGGCTGAGGCTCCCAGCGCTGCCACAGGGTGAGTTTTGCCTCTAACGCCAGCAGCATCAGAAACAAGCCCATCAAAATATTCACGGGTAATTTGCCGCAGATGCTATCACCGATAAGTGCTGGGAGCACAGAGCAGGCTTTTTGGACACAGGCCCCAGAGCTCCGCTAGGCCAAGCCCCCGACCGCCAATTTTTCTTGGATCCAGCCAACAGTATTTATAAACCAGTTAAAATGGAAATGCATGGCAAGCCAGTGCAACACAAAGGCCAGCCAAGTGAGGGGAACGTGAGTGGCTGAAACCAATCGCTGACAGTGAGGTGAGAGACAACCCCCTTCAACCCCGGGAGGGTTTCCATCACAGCCACTCGCTGTTCCACTGCTGAAGCCGGGGACAATGGGAACAATTGGAACAATTATTTTCAGAAACCTAAACAGTAGAAGTTAACTCATTAATAAGCTGGTGGTTATGACTCAAGACAAGGCTGTATTTGTTTGAGTCATTTCACTGAACTTCCATTCAGTGAATTTCAGCCTTTTGTTTTGCAAGTTGGACCTTGCAAAAACCCATCCCACCCAGCAGGACTTATTATGCACAGTTATGGTTACAGCCAAGCACACCAGCATTTCATAGTTCTTTGATATTTGTTTCTGGAAAAGAAAAAAAAAATCCAAACACACAAAACAAAAAACCCATGGACTCCATGATGTGCTGCTCTGACACCAAATCCTTTCACTGGATCCTCCCTCTCCCTTTATTGTTTTACCAAGTTCAAGAGTCCCATTTCAGCAATCCAGATACCCCTTCCTGTTACAGCCCGCTTTGGTCTCCCATTTTCTCTCCCTCCCACCTTCACTCCGGTCAGCCCAGCTGCCTTCTCGCCCACACTTGGCACAAACAACTCCAACTGTCTTGATCCAAGCAAGCCACCAGCAGGATATAAGGACACTGCCGTTCGTGCCTCCTCATAAAACTACTGCCAGGGGGGCTTAGTAATAAATCCCCCGCAAATGAAATACCACAGCACGCTGTAAACGCCCAGACTGCAGCTCTGCTGTGGAAGACAGATCCATTTTGCTCAAGTGATTTCAAAATAAAAAGGAAAATGAGTAATCTTAAGTCATAGCCAGCAGGATTCATTATCCTTAGTGACCAATTTAGCTACAATCATTTCCTGGGACCCAACCACTGTGCCCAGCTACAGGGAAACAGAAGAACCTGGAGAACATTTCCCCTCCCCACACATCGGCGCGATGAAAGCTGCCTCCTGCAGGGTAGAAGGTGAAGCAGCTGCTCCTGAAGAACCCAGAAATATTTGCAATTTCTGGTCCACCTGGAAGCCACCCCAGCTCCACCTCTACCGCGGTCCCCTGCGATGGCTGAGCAGACCTCGCCCCCACCACTGCTGTGGGTCACCCCTCAAGCTGGTTCACCTTACAAACCCAGAAGCAAAGCAGGCTGTCCCTGGAGGGCTAGCAAGCTGAACGAGCTCAGAGGGGGTTCAACCCCACCAGCACTGCAAAGGGCTAGCGGTGTCCTGCGACTTGGAGGCAGGGTAAAGGGGAGCCAGCCTCCTCCTCTCCTGCCAGCCAGCTGTGGGATCAGACGGGCTCTCAGGGACACCCAGCATGGGGTGCTCCCCTCTGCAAGGCACCACGGTTTTCTCCCGCAGGAGAAGCAGCTAGCATGGGCTGAAGCCAAAAACTTGGTGAAAAAGTTTATTGGAGCCTGATAGGCAAATACTAACCTGGTCTCTGTGATGTTTCTGTTGTGGGTTTGTGAGGAGGCAGCTGTTGTTGCAGATGTGGGATTTGCTCTCTGCTGCTGCCTCTGTGGGGAAGAGAGATGGCCTGAACGATCCACTGCAGGTGTGAGCCAAAAGTGCCTGGTTGTTTTGCTCGATCTAAACACTATCACAGTCTCCATTACAGTATGTGTTTTGGGTATGGCCCATGTATTGTTTACACTAAAGGCATATTTTACTAAAATTTGGAACGCTAAGCAGTAATACCCACTACCTCTGCCAGACTTCATCTTCTACATTTCTTGGACTTTTGCCCTTGCCAGCCATGAGCTTTCATTAGAGCTTGCCATAACTAAGGCCACTCTTCTAGCATTAATTAGTAAGGCACAAGCTGTTAGTTACTTTTAAAGTGTAGGAATAATTCTACCATCATGGTCCAGCCTACTGCTAGGCTTTTTGCTTTAGGCTATAAAAATACAAGCGGCACGATGTTTTAATTAAGAAAACGATATCAAATATTCAGCAGTAAGAATTTACAGAAAATAAAAAGATCTTCTCTCCTGCTCAGCTCCCACACAGAACTCCTATCGGGGGGAGGTTTACGGGGACGAATGTCGCTATCAATACATGTATGCAGTGCCTCTGAAAGAAACCCTTCGGCCCCCTCCCCTCCCTTTCATGGCTCATGCCGATACAATACCCCGTTGTCCTTGCACAAAGGGTTCTCCCACACCACGGTGGCCCCTTCAAACAAAGTTTCTCCCTGGCACGTCAGGGATGAAGGCAGAATCCCAAAGTGGCTGTGTCAGCTGACACAAACATCCTGTAAGAAAACCTTCCCAAGAAAGCCCAGCAGTTATTTGGATGGCCCTCAAAGTTATTTGCTTTCTCCATTACAGAGCTCTGGGAGAGACCTGCCAAGATCATGCCTTACTGTATTGTACGACAAAAAGGCAAACAAAAAAACAACCAACCACACACTTTGGGCCAAATACCATCATTTCAAATGAACATGCACTCAGGAACTTAACTGTACACAAATGTGCACCATTTCAACAACAATAACATAGCAGAAAAAAAATCCTATTTATGTCTAGATCAGAATGTTATACAGGCTAATACCTCTGTAACTTATTTTATAAATTATATGAGTAAAAAGTGTCAGTAAGCATATAAGTGTTTAAATAGGAAAGGATTGTACCACCAGAACTATTCTGGCAAAGATATAAATCCGCTCAAAGTTAGTTTGTGTAGTTGCTTGATCATGCAACTAATTCAGAAAGAGAGTTGAAAACACTAACTTTGCTGCTCTGCAGGTTTCTCGACTTCAGGGTATCACCCTTCCACAACAAGCAAATTCCTGCAGGTTCAGCCTCGAGCCTGGCACGTTCAGGCCAAGAGGTAAAGCAATCGATGCTTCACTACCCGAGTGAAGAGATGTGTTACTCCAGTGAGTCAAGAATCCATCTACTTCTGTGTGGATAAAGTCTATTAACATGTAAATTGAGCAAGGGAGGAACTTGAAGGAACTATATCTTCTATTTTAGCTGATTAATTTCTATTAACTGTCAGCTGAGTTAGTTTAATACTTTGAGTACTGTGTTCTGTAAGAGACGTCCTTCCAAACAGAAGAGCTATAATTAGTTCTACTGAACTTACTTTACAAGAGTTATTAATAGCTGTAAACTGATTCTGCTCAAAGAAGTTTGATACCAAAAAAAAGTTAAACTTATGTATTCATGTGTATATGCATACACATACATGTACCTGAGTAGATATAGATGGGTGAGATGAACAAATATGATTTTTTTTTGCTATCAAGATAGTAGGTAAACTCACAAGGAAAGTTTCGTTATATGTATGCTTTATGAAACTATTTGATTATGAAAGTTGTAGGGGTGAAGGTACAAGATACTTGCGAATTTAGCAGAGGATGTATATGCTCTGCCTAGGTCACGAGAGATACTGGTTATTACAAGAGGCTTAACAGCAAGACCCTAACACCTGACACCCGCTGCTGCGGCTGCACTCTGCACCTCCCCTCTCGCACAGGGAAGCCCCACGCTTCAGCGAGTTGGGCAGCGGGGCAGGACACTCATTCCAGGGAATCATGATGCTTTACACCAGCAGCTGGAGGGTGACAACCACTTGGGCAAAAGGTCTTCTCAGGCTGATGGTTATGGTTAGCACTAAACTAGAAAGGAGCAGCATAATCTAAATATTTATCTGCAATATTTAACCTGGAAACTGTGCCGGTCCCAGATGTGAAGAGGGTATTAAGCACGCGTGTCCATTTAGCACCAGACAAGAAGTCCTGTGAGTCCCGCACACAGCTCCCTTGAGAGCGCTCAGACAGATTAACTGGTAGTTAAGTGAGCCCTACGCGGGGCGGAGAGATTGCTAGCCTCACCTTTTCTCAGCTGAACGTTGAAGTACGAAGTCAATCAGATGCTGTGAATCAATCCTAGCAACAGGACAGATAGTGCAGCTCAGCAGCGCTTCCTTTGACAAAACCACAGCTCCAGTTTCAGAGCCCGCTGTTCCAGTATCTACCCAGGGAACACATTTGGAAAGTATGATTTATAAAAGATTTATTCCTTTCCTTAGCACAAAATGGTGTAAAACCAAATATTTTTTGAGTTCTACTAAAGTTTAAAAAAAAAAAATGCACGTGCCTGGCAATTCTGCCTTCAACAGACAAGAAAGTCCAGAAACCACCAAATATTCAGAGGGCTCTAGATTTTGAAAGCTTGCACCTATTTCAGATAGCTGCTAACGCTAAGTTTTACAGTGAAAAATAGTTCAGATATACTGGATGCTACAACTGACATAAGGGAAAAGTATAATAAAAAAATGTTAGAAATGAGAAGAGCAATAGAGAGTCAAGCAAAGGACACACCAAGAGTGTGATTGGAAATAATACTGTATTAGCTCCAGATACAGGCAGTGAGCACTCTTACAAGCATTAGAGACATCTGTATGGGAGGGCGGGAAGACCATCTGGCCAGCACTAAGTAGCAGGAATATACTGTCCAGAGAGAAACCCTGGTCTTTAATCTGGCAGCTGTGATTGGGGTGGGGGCACTCAGAGCTCTGCGGACTGCCATCACACACATCCAGTGAGCTCCCAGTTATTGCAAACAGCAAACAAACACCAAACCACAGTACAAATACAACTTTGAACCTTCCTTGGAAAATACTGGGGGAGGATTCAAAAGCCAAGCAATTTAGCTTCACAACAGCTCCACGTACATTATTTGAACAGAAGTAGGTTAACTGATTTACCTTAAGTTTGAGAGTAAGCAGAAGATTCACTTGCACACCTCAGGAACAGGATGAGAGCTGCCCAGATGGGACTGTTGATCTTTCCATACACCCTCTCTTTCGATAAAGAAATGTTCCAGATCGAGCTCTACATCATTTCTAAAGGTGCCATCAGCACTCAGCAGCTTGGCAAAAATCAGACAAAACAAGACACTTACCCTAGACCATGCTCTCAACAGTCCAAGGGCTCAGCTCTTTGTTACACAAATACTATGAAGCAAGACACTGAAGTCATTTCAGTTCTGGTCAAAGCACAACATACAGCCAGGAAAATGTACGCTCTCACCAACTTTCCTGCCCTAAAGCACATTAAAGCGTGCTGAAGGATTTCTCCTAGGTTAATCAGTAGCCATCAACGGAAACTTCTTTCCAGGTTTTATACATTACAAAAAGAGCTACTGTTTCCAGTCCATGTTTTTACCTTCAAAAGAAAGTCTCAGCAAATCTCCTGATGAAACAACCTTCAAGCTTTCAGACACCAGCTGCTGCACAACATGGGCTGTATTTTTTTTTAAAACAGTATCCACAAAACAAAATAGCCATTGGATGAAAAGCTTAGCCATAGTTAGACCTGAAAATCGAATCTGAAGGGATTATGAAACCCTAATATGACAATATTTCATGGGGCATCCACCCATCTGCAGTCTTGGGCTTCTTATTTCACTAAGCCACTAACAGTCGCCCAAATATTGCTAAGTATTTAAGCTGGTCTGAATTCACGCAGATTTAGATTTAACTGTAATACAAACCCAGGCTCTAATGGTTCCACACATCATCTGTGCAAATCTCCACTTTAATCAGCATCAAATATCAACATTTATTTAAAATAACCTGCATAAACGTTGCTAAAGTTACACGTACCGGGGCCATGCAGGATAAGCAAGGCACATTAGCTGCATCAGATGGAAGATCCATACTGCTGACACAAAACCACGGTTTTGCCCACAAATTGATGTTGCTCTCATAACGTAAAAAACAAAATTTCACCTACCTATGGTGTAAACTATTTCATAAATGTACAGATACTTTCTGGAAGTTAAACTACCTTTTATAAACAAAAAGCTTAAAAAATCCCCCCCCAAGTTACACTCCCTTTTCAACAGCAAGTACTTATCCACAAATATCACCAGCATGAAAAAAAAAATATTGATAATACTTGGTAATATAAAGGAAAGACATCCAGTATCAGATCCTTTTCTTATTTCTGTAGGAACTAGTCTGGAAGAATAAAAATAAGAGATTTTTGTTTGATTTCTTTTTCTGCCAGATCAGTTCCCTGACCTAATGTGCCATGAGGCCACCAGAACAGCTGTGCTGGCACGGCGCTGGCAGTAAAGGTGTCAGAGGATGCAAGCCAGCACGGTAGCAAAGAAAAATTTCCCCTGGATTTCACTGGGAGCAGTCGGAAACTCTTAGAAGTCAAGAGTTGTCTATTCAAAGAGAAAAGGTCCAAAGAGTTTGGATTTGGGATACAGATGTTGCACTTACATGCTCTTTATAGATGAGGTTTCCTGAAAAATGCAGGTTATTTTTATTTTTTTAAGCTGGTGTTTTGGCTATTCCCCCATTAGAGCATTAAACACTAACCTTAGTCACGCAGCCTTCACCAGATGAAGACAGACTCTGGCATCAGTTTGCTTAAGTGTCTGAAAAAGCTGCTTCTAAGTCTCTGTTCATTTTACAGCAGCTAACCATCAGCAAGCCAGAAACAGCATCACCATCACCAACATGGCTACTGCCATGCCAGTTCGGTCCCTTGCCCCAGTACCACGGATCTGCTGGAGAGCCTCAGGAAACCGTACCCAGCTCCACCTGGCCAGCGCCAAGGAGCGAAGGGCCGGCAGCGGCGGCTGCGCATCTCCCTGCTAACGGCGCTGGTGGGAAGGGAGCTCCAGCCCGACCCTAACCGCAGGTAACTGGGACCACGCTACAGGACTGATGCCCCCAACCCGCTCCCCAAGCTGCCCTCCCGCTCCCCAGGAGCAGAGCGGGCAGGCTTCGCTGCACCGCACCGTACGTGGTGGCTGGCCGACAAGCTCCCCGGCCCCGTGCCTGCCCGGGGCAGCCCATGGCAACTTCCCTCTCCGTCCTACCCCCAGCTAACAAACAGCAAACCTTCACCTTCCCGTGGCTGTTCCTTCTGGTGGAGCTTTTGTTTCAAGTCATTTCTCGGCGCTTTCTGGGAAGTCATGAAAAGCATGTGTCAGCACAACTTGCTGCTGAGGAAGGCATTAGAAAGGATTTGAACTGACTCCCCATGGCAACAGACCCTGAAAGGGAATTAGCATTTGCTCCCCATTCCTCAAGAAGCCTAAATGGAATTTGTTTTTCTTCTGTTTAAGGAATTCTTTCCAGGAGGGCAGCATACCGCTGCCTCTATTGCCCAGCAGGCACAGCCTCAGAAGACACCCACCTGCACACCCCGTGTTCGGCGTAACCGTCACCCCACCAGACACAGAACTGATGAACATGAATAAGTGTACACAAATGTTTTCCTTACACAGCTTTCGGGTACTCCGCACACATTTCCGCTGCTTCTCCCAGCTCTCTGCACACCAAGTCACTAATCCAAATCATTTTTTTGGTTTTGCCGCACAAAGGTTTTCAAACACTACATGTTGAATGCAAACATCTCTCTACACTGGAGACTTGAATCTAGCGAGAGAACTCACTTCACATTGGCAATGCTGGGGTTTTATGCATCATCAGCAACAATGCATCTTCAGATTCTATTATATGCTTTGAGATTTTTATGTTTTCTCCAATTTCTTCTATGAACATCACCACTCACTTCAAAGTAGGCAGAGGAACACACAGCGAGCCCACAACTGTCAGTTCCAAGAGCCATCCACCCCAGTATGAATGCTCCCAAAATTAGGGGAATTGATTAATCTCAAAGGCGGTTTGTGAACTCCCAGAGATTCCTAGCTCATGCCTTAATTCTCCAGGTAAAAACTGGAATAAGGGGGAAAAAAATAAACCAACTTTACCTCCCATATGCTGGAGATGATAAATTTCCCCAGACTCCAATGAATTACACTACTGCATGCAGTCAAGAAAATCAACTCCCGTTCACAGCACTCAGTCCGGCAGTGCCAATGCTGACTGGGGTGAACTCTTTGAGTGTCAGCAAAAGCCAAGCCCTGGTCTCCCAAGAACACATCCAGCAGAGCTTTCAGCTGAAGCTCTGCCTAAGCACCACCTCGCCTCATGCACCTCCGCCTGGAGCATGCAACATGAAAGGTGAGTGAAGGGAGTAGATGTTCGCACAGAGATTCAACACATTGAGAAATTCACTGAACAGCTGCTAATAACACATCTTTAAGACCTCCTGAAAATACCTGGCACAGACTTTAAGACCTCTTCCCAACAGCAAAACAATGCTTTAAAGACATGAAGTCATGATAATGAACATGAAGTGTAAGCTTACTTTACCTAAAATTATGATAGGTAAGAACAATCATAATTCTCTTTCTAGAAATTAAACATTTCTTTCCTGTAGGTCATTTCACAGCTTTAAGAAGGTCCTGTTCTTCCTCGACAGAAACACACCCTGGAAAAAGCAGGCAGTACGCAGAGCACTAAATCACACCTGAGAGCAGCCATCTCTCCCTAGGAGTGAATACTGAATAATTTGACCAAGTCATTTTCAGACACAATATACGAGACCCTATTAATGTATGAGACTCTACTCCTCGCGATGGGCAACACGGCCATTTCAGTAGCTGAAACAGCTGCTGCTGAACTTACAGCTATTGCTCTAACCTATGAAAGCCTGGATATCGCTCAGCTGTAGCAAAGAATATTTCAAACAACGTGATCAAATACAAAGATAAAAATGAGAAGCCTGGAAAGGACTCGTGCCAGCGCAGCCAGCCATGCACATGGGTGATCTGCATCTTCTGTGGTATTTGGCTGCCGGCTCACTGCTAGGCAGTCCCCCAAAGAGCAGGCATTCCATCCACCACCCGCCTTTGTGTATGTCGTCAGTTGACACAGTTGGTAATCACCAGTATTCTTCCATTTTTTCCTGTGGGGATGCTGCCAAGTTTGCTGCCAACTAACGTGTCACTCACCCATGGCTGGAAACTACAACCAAGCAAAGAATATGGGAAGCACACTACGATGAGGCTCAGCAACACCCGTTTCAGCCCCGTGAAGCTACAGTCGACACGTCATCCCGCACTTCATCTCAGTGACACGCTTGGTCATGCTCGGTGTGCACGGGTACATGAGCTTTGTGTCAGCTCCAGTAAGTCAGGTCTGTCATGGGGCACGGACTGCTTCACACAGCAGCTTGTCTCCACTTGAAATTTCTTGCAAGCAAGTTTGAGTTATTTCAAGTTGAAGAGACTCACATGGACATCTCTTGCCGACAGTGATACACTGCTTTAACGCACGTGGCCAAACGCCCTTGAAGCGGTTTTGCACCGGTCAGCAGTGGACTTGGGCCCCCGCAGGGGTACGCTGCACCCCCAGCATCGTGTCCCCCACTGCTTCTAGCACTGCAGCAGGTGTCTGCTCCCAAAGCCCCGTCAGCAGCTCTGCCCGCCTCTCCCCTCCGCTCCTCCGCACTCCCCCTGTCCTTGTGGGAACCTTCGTAGGTGCCTCTCTGCAGCAGCAGATACTTCCCCACCTTCTGGATCTCCCTTTCCATCTCTCACACACGTGCTCCACCCCACTCCAGCTACCCAGGTACAACTAGAGAATCCTTCTGTAACGGCCGGTGACCAGTAAAAGGATCTGTAAACCAGGAAAGCAGAAGGCAAGCTCAGATCTCTGCAGTAATGATAACGCCCTTAGTGACCATGGAGACTGGAAGAAGAAAGCCACCTTTGTCTCAGAAAACAATTCCAGTTGCCTAAAATAAACAAGAAAGGAAAAAAAACCCACACCAAAACCAAGCACACACACCTTAGATGGGTCTGCACAAACGTTGGCCAACCACAGCAGTACTCCAGTGGAAGCACCTTCTGCTTATGGCCATGGAAGCAAAGACAGATTTATCCCTCGCAGAGCGCAGACCCCATGGTCCAAACCAACGAGTCCCTGGCGTGCTGCTCGGCGCCACTCACCACCCCAGGAACCACGCCGTGCTGCTTTAACACCCTCCCATCCAACAGCCACAACGACTGCCCAGAACACGCTCTGCATCCCACTATTCCAAGAGGGAAACACCACAATAACTGTTTCTAAAGTCCCTTCACTTCAACACATTCAAGTAAATTTGAGGCACTAATTAAAGAAGTTTCTGTAAGACCCTACGAGGCAATTAGGCATGGCAATCTTACCTCCTCCTGAGACACAGGCAGGAAAAACTGTCCTATTAAAGATAATACAGGAGGTAGCAAATAAACCTCTGCTTTCATGATGTGGAGTGTTTGTGATATTTTTTAACATTTAGACTTATTAAAAAAAAAACCCTCAAAGCAAACAAACAAAAAATCTACCATATCACCCTGTGTAGCTGTGGCCCTAATTTTGCCATCTAGGTTATCAATTTAAATTGAATTGGATCTTGGGTGACACCTTAAAGAAAGAAAATCCTTATGCAGATTTTATTAAAGGAAGACCATTCTATTTGTAGAAAGATTACTTTGTAGAGCCAACAGAAATACACAGCTTCAGCATTAGAGTACTTCCCAGAAGTAAGGAGAAGCTAAATACTGCATAGAGGACTAATTTTCTTCATTTTGATGCTTATTATAGAACTGTTTTACTGCCCCAGGTATTTCTTGACAGTGTTTTAAATTACAGATCAACTCGGGCAAAACTGGGATCTGTTAATAGCGGGTGGCCTCTCCCTTGCTTTTACGGAGTGCACATTTTATTCTCCTTTACAAATACTGGCCATTTTGATCAAAATCATCATGGGACACCCGCCTCAAAGGGTGAAAGGACAGAAGCATTAAATCAATTCCCTAGGCAACCTCCCAAGCTGAGCCAGTATTGTTAAAATAATGAGTTGTGCACCACTCGATCCAAAACCACCAGCTGATCCCCATTTTTATAGACAATAGGTAGCATGAAAGCAGAAAGCGTTTGCAACCAGTCAGATCATTTTTCGTAAGTCACACATCTTCAACTGATAACACACAACATTTTTTCTGTAATAGACTACCGGCATTTTTAAACCTAGAAAAAGCTTTTTTAATTAAAAAAAATAAAAAAGAAGAAGAAAAAAAGTTGTGTTCTCAAACTTACTCCAAGGAGTTAACATTTAAAGAAACAGGAAGATTTTTTAACCGTGCACATGCACTTTGCTGTCTCTCGCCTCCCAAAGTCTGCATTTTCTTTCCATATACCACACTATCTTTTACTGAGGTGTCTCGTTACAGGGTTGAACCCTGTCCATCTTTTCAATAATGTTACGTGCAGGTATTCCTTCACGTTTTAGAACAACAGAAACTCAAATTTTGTTTTGCTTCCTCCAAGTTTTGTAACATACAGGCCAGAAGACTCAAGGACAAGTAAATCAGGAGAGTCCGCTGAAAACAGGCAAACATTGTGCTTTATAACTTGGGAGCTAAAGCACACTTTAAACAAAGAGCCTATGACTAGTTCATCAGATAAGGCTTATATCTTTCTCCCTGGAATTTAATAACACTTCTTCTAAAAACACTTTTCGGTCAGCTAGAGTTGAAGTTCCCAGAATTGCAAGGCTGCTTAATTACAACAAAACACGCATGGAGTATAATTCCCAGCTCACTGTACAAATTTCCTTGAAAAAAAAAAAAAAAAAGCTTTATGGAGTAGATGATCAACCCTCAAACGAGGTATTTTTAGGAAGGAGTCAATCCAGCAATAGGCTTGACTCTTCTCAACTCCAGCAAGCATGTTCCGTAAGCGCTGCGCCCTGCAACACCCTTGGGGTGATGCCCTCCCCTCCTCTCCGCGGGGTCAGGATTTTACGTTAAGCCTCATTTAACACGGTCTGGCCTAAACCATACCAAGCCACTGCAGCTTGCTCTGGTTTTACCGCACCGCCAGACCGGGTGCTGCGACCGTCCCGACACTACCCTAGAGCGGAGCTTCCCGCGCCACACGGCAGCAGTAGTTTCACCCCCAAGAGAGGAGGCAAAGAGCCCAGAAGACGACTGGAAGTTTATCCGGCGTGATTCATTCTTTAACCAACAGAACAAACACGGCCGGCGCAACGGCAGGAGCAGCCCCTTGGGACGCCGGCCGACACCAGCTGCACCCGGAGCCCCGAGGAAGAGCCCCCGGCGCCGGCAGCTCCGCGGGCCCGGCCCTGCCCCCGGAGACCCCCAAGGCCGCCCCGGGCCCGCCTCTGCGGCCCCAGGGAAAGGGCAGGTGGTGGGTTTTTATAGAGCGTAACAGACACGCAGCGCCTCACCGACCGGAGCAACATTTTACGCTGGGAGGAAGGCGGGCGGGGGGACGTCACACCCTGT
>NW_020799110.1:1497679-1504037 GCF_003259725.1 Athene cunicularia
GGCCTGGGCCTGGGCCGGGGGCGAGAGCACGGCGCCCGCCGCCCTGGGGGCTCGGGGGGGCCCCAAGTTTACAACAACCATTTGCCTCACATGCCGCACCAGCAATAAAATCCCTGTGCAACAGCAAAGGTGTTTTCCTTAGTGGGCCGCTTGGAGGCCTCTCCGCTTGCTCCCCGTGATCTGAGGCGTGGCGGTGCTCGCAGCACGTTCTCGGTGGCAGGGGCAGGTTTAATGCTTGTCCTTACTCCGAACCGCACCAGAACTTCATCCCCTGCTTGGGAACGCTCCGACACCGCTGCTGCGGCTAAAAGGACGGGACAGTGCTCCTCCGAGGCAGCGCGGGCTGTTTTCATACAGTGGGGAAAAGCGCAGCGTCTCCCCCAACCTCCCAAGCCCTTCCTCGGCTTGGTCCTGCAGAGCTATTTGTTTCTGCTCCCCTTTTCCATAGACAGGCCTCCCACGGAGATGAGATCTGCAACCTCTCAAGCCTTGCACAGATGGAAAGCACAGCTTTGAACTGAGCCCTGCTTTTTTTTGAGGGGGGAGGGTGTGGTGTTGGGCTTTTTTTAAACAGATAAGCCCTGGATGATAAGGAAAAGAGCATTAACAAACAATTACAGGAGTTGACTCTCGTGAAATCATTTATCACTGCAATCCCAAATCCTGCACTGCTCGATTACTCTCTAGACCAGCCTTGTCCCTGACAGCGCTGATCCCGTAACAAAGCTGCTTCCTTGGCTTTGTATTCTGACCAACAACTGTAGTAAGAGCACATCCCAAAACTGCTTGTCTTGTGCAACAAACACAAAAAGATCAGAGGTCTGAACTCAAAGATTTAGACACGCTTCTCTGTAGTTCCTTCCAAAATTATTTGTTAGACTACCTCACTGCCACCATTACAGGGAACTATAAAAGTTTAGTTCAGATCAAGGGGATATAAATGACATAAATGATAATGCAGCTGTAGTGCCACCCTTTACAAATCCTCCATAACCTAACAGAAAGGATACAGCAATTTGCTGTAATTTAGAGAAATCTCCACGGCTTTTCTGAACTCCAGCAAAGGTAAAAAGGGCCAAGAGGCAAGCTGCGAGGGAACAAACTTGGTTCACATTTGCCCACATCTCGCCTCTCCTTGCTAGAAAAGTAGCATGTGGTTTCCTGAGATCTTTGAGCTTTACAGGGGATTTTTATGATAAATCCTCCCATGAATCATTTACAAAACAGAAGCGCAAAGTCCAGGTAGAATTATATTTAACTATTACAGAAAAAAACTGTCATAACTGTACAGTTATGCCCAGTCCAGAAAAGCTCCTTCTACTTACCAGATGTATGAACATCCCTGAGAAGTGGATTATCACTGAGGCTGAATTTGTAGTTCGGGGTTAAAAGTCAACTTTGCGTTTTGCTTCAGAGGATGCTACGGCTGCTCCCGAATCCCTGACCACCTGTGTGACCTTCCTGTCCAGGTACCACAGCAGTGCTTGCCCAGCCCTTCGATGTATAATGCACAAAACCAGATGCCCCACTTCATTTTAAACAGGCACAGACACCTGGTTCCCAGCTCGCATGAAGATCTGCCTCTGCCCACAGAGCTGTTTCCTGCCCCCTACACTGGTTTCCAACGCCGAGATTCACGGCTAGCTGCCCACCGTGCTTTGCAAAAACCAGCCTCACCTCAGAAGACCCAGGAACAAAAGTAGTAAAGAAGCACTAACATCTATTCTTACTCAAGGAAAAGCTGCCTTTTTTTTTTTAGGATTCACAATTTTGGTCTGAAGCCAGCAGAGAAAATGATGACATTGCAATTAATTATCAGACAAGAAATGCTCAGCTATTAAGGTATTTAATACCACACTCTTCCCCCTAGTATTTAATTGGCAAGGAATCACACAGAAAGAAAGAAAAACTGTAAAATGTTTCACTTGAAATAAGTATTGGGACTGTGGGAGGTTAAACAAAGCTCAAGTGCTTGGTATATAAAACATGTAGTAACAATGAACATAAATTCAATCTTTATTCTGAGAATATTTACAAAATAAATAGTAATACCCTCTCATAGTTAACATGTTTCAAAAATGAAACAAGAATTTAAGTTCTTCGTACAGCATGATCCACCTTTTCAAATTTCATGTTAAAGTTTTATTTTCATCTAATATTTATAGACCATCAGACAAAAACAGCGTTAAGTTTTTCCTCTTCAAGTGAATGTTGTATTTTAGAAATTTGGATTACTGACATAGTAATTTATATTCTTTGATATACCAAGTGATTTTTTTTTTCCCCCTGAGAAACTTCAGTTGTTATGACTTACCAGCTTTTTAAGATCAGCTGTAACAAATCGCCTTTTCTAATCGGTAACAATGCAATCCGTTAGTCAAGAAGAAAGATTTTTAAAACACAAATTGTACAGAAAAGTAGTATAAGAACAAAATTCAAACAAAACACTCGTGCAAACACACCACAAGCTTTGTAAAGGTCTGAGAGGGAGTTTTCTAACGCATGTGGGCTACAGTTATGACACGTAACAGAGACACAGTTAAGGCCCTACCTGTAACTAACACTCTGCACCTCTTAAAAACTGGTCTCTTGACTGCTTTCAGTGTTGGTTAACACAGCTGGGTAGGTAATAAGCAGGTGACAAACTTGACAACTAATTTAAGACATTACCGTGGAAAAGCTCAGCTTCAGAACATTTTAATTTGTGGTTTGCATGCTACTACTAAAGTTCAATCCCGCATGGATTGTAACAAGACATTAGGAAACTTCCCAGGTTTTCTGTTCAGGACAGGGACCCTCAAAAACCATGGCGTTGTTTTTTATCATAAACTTCTACTTTACACCAAGCACGTCACCCGGTGAGCTGGCACTCCTCCAAGCAAGTCTCCCTTTCTACCTCGAAACAGAACTTCTTAACCAGCTCGCAAACTCTTTCAGCGTCCGTACAAATTTATTGTTGGCTATAGAATCTCTAATTCTTTCAGAGTAGCTTTCTTCTTTCCATATTCCTTTATTTTTCTTCAAGGCCCTTAACTCTGCTTGAAGCAGCCTCTTCTGAAGTTTCCAGTACAGGCGGGAATCATGATGCAGTCCTTCAATACGCGCTGTTCTGCCGAGCCCTTGTCTCAAGATCTCTTCATTTAAGCACATGCTGAGAAATCGACCCTAGAAGAAGGCACAATAAATATGATATTCACTTCAGCTTTAAAACACTTTGTGTGTGTGTGTGTGTGAGAACTCCCTCTGAGATACAAGCTTTACTTATGGCTAAATAGACGCTCTGGCAGGAAGAGTTAAAAGTTAAGAGGAATCCAGCTGACAGTACTAATGCAACACATCTGTGAGAGAACATTCGCTGGACTAAATATTAGGCTAATCAGGACTACACAATATAGCCTAGTACTACCTGACAGAGAAATACGCTCGTGTCACAAATCAGTCTGCAGAAATACCGGTCTTGAAATCAGATCTACAAACACAACAGTTAAAATCTGTATCAAGATGAAAAAATTCCTTAAATGTAGTGAGGTGACCGTGGTTATGCAATTCAGTTAAACTGCAGATAAAAGTAATTTTTTGTCATGATATTTACCTTATTTACTAAAACAAGGCACTCGAGCGCCGAGTCCTCCCTCCCGAGCAGCTGGAACCACACCATTTGCCTGGGTTTCAACTCCTGCCGTAACCAGGCCGTGCCTCCGGGAGCCAGCTCCACCCCAGCCAGCCTAACCAGCAGAAGACCTTTCGATTGCCCTGGTTGCAGACAGAGAAAACTCTGTTACTGAATGCAGCAAAGGAAATCCATACTTTGCCCCTCAGCTGTCAGTAATGAATTAAAAAAAAAAAAAAAAAAAAAAAAAAAAAGAGGAAAAGAATCCATGTTAGTTCCCCAAAGCACTACTTATTCACGAGTAAGAATTTGGTCGCACCTCTCCTTCAATAAAAAAATTTAATTCAAGATAGTGTAAGCGGTTTAAGCTAGTTTATTTTGCATACAAATAGAACCACTTGTGTTATCAGCCACTCTCATTTTATCTGCAGGGGCAGACACAATAGGCAAGAAGCACCAGCCCTGCGGGTATTTGTGAACAGAGCACCAGCCCTGCGGGTATTTGTGAACAGAGCACCAGCCCTGCGGGTATTCCCAGAGCCAGTGTGGCTGCAGAGTTGAGGGACAACTCTGTCCGAAACCAGCAAGGATGGGTTTGTGTGTGTGGCTGCCAGATCCTCATCCCTCAATAAACACACAAAGCCCATAGAGGGTTTTTGCCGGGCAGGAGCTGAGCTATGCAAGCGAACGAGCTGCTGCCTGCGTGCTAGCAGAAAAATATCAGGATAATGATGTTAATTAATACAGTGTACTGGCAAGCTCTCTCCCCAGGTCTCCTCGCAGTCCTTTTTTTCCCCAGTTCCCTACCTGCGAAGTATGAAAAGACCAGAAGAACTGTACCTTAAACCTTCCTCTCCAGCTTGCCGCTGCCGGTTCTCTGCGCGGACACACCAAGCACAGCACCGTTCCCTTCCTACCCTTGCTCTTCACCTACTCGTACTTACATTTTCTCTGTATCGATGTAATGAAAGGAATGCTAATGGGAATGTGTTCAACTTCCAGGCCTTTCTCCGTGATGTGATGCAACGTCCCCCGCAATTTCACATTCTTTTCTACGAACTCCACAGGTATATCCAAAGCACTTGTAAACTTCGTTGTCTGTTGATGGAAAGAAGAGCAAGGCAGTTAAAAAAACCCAACAAAAACAAACAAACAAACCAACCAAACAAACAAAACCCAAAGTGGAGCAGTTACAATCACATTAAATTGACAACTTCTTAAAATAGTTTGGCAAATTACAGATCTACTTTTAGACAGCGAGGAGCTGCAGAAGCCGTTACGTGCCAGCCTTTGCAGACACTTGGGGATGTTCCCTGGTTTACAGGACTTGCAGTCTGAAGGGTGGGTGTGAAAGCAAGGTTTGAAAAAAGAACAAAGTGACATTTTTTTGAACAGTGCAGATTGAAGTTCACTCGATTCACGGCGAAAAGAGTGTTTTAGCAGTGGCCTGGATGGTGCTAGAATAGGGGTGAGAGGAAGCCGCAGGAGCAAAGAACAGACACACTGAAAACAAAGGTGGAGCAGGGAGGGCAGAAACAACACGGGCTTTGATAAGGGAGTCAAAGTGGAGAGGGACAAAA
The DNA here is from genome assembly GCF_003259725.1 of Athene cunicularia. Lineage (NCBI taxonomy): Eukaryota > Metazoa > Chordata > Aves > Strigiformes > Strigidae > Athene > Athene cunicularia. Next base: position 1,502,870 of record NW_020799110.1, read on the forward strand.
GCAGGTGTACACTTGGAACAGATCACAAGGAGATTAAATGTAATACCACAGGCCTCGAGTAACGGGAGGATTCAAAGGGGCAGTTACATGATCACACGGGAACACAAAGCTTAGCAAAGACTCAGCCAGCAGCACCCACCTGGTTTAGGGGGTGGAGGGAGAAGGACGGGCGCTGGGGATTTAAGACACTAATGGGGATTTAAGACACCCAGAATTTAAGACACTGTGGTCGCAAGGTCTCACTGGCAGGAGCCCGTTTGTTGTAGAACACTGACCTACACGGAGGTGAAAAGGGCCCATCTGCTTGGGAACAGCTGCTGGGATGCACCAGCCCTTGGGGAAAATAAAAAAAAAGCAAAACACCACGACTGAACTCAAAGACTTTTCTCCTGTGTTATTTATTCAGTAAACCTCGCCATTTGTGGGCTGCGTGGCCTCCCGCTAGGAATACAGAAACTCAGGACCTTGCAGACTGGGGGCCTGAAGGGTTTTACAAGCAGAAGTTGCCCATGTCTGATGGCATTTGCACTGGGAGTTCCAACAGCCCGGTTAACCCATGTACAAACCCTTGGTTTAAAAGAAAAATAATAAACAAACAGAAATAAAAAAGGAATTTTGGCACATTTGTAGTTCAGGCTTTCCGATGAGATTCTGGAGTAAAAACTGTACCCATACTCTCTCATAGCAAACTGCACATGGAAACCTACAGTGTGGAGATCAGAGGAATTATTATTTTTCAAACATCTGGAAGCAACGACGAGGGGTCTCTCCCCACCAGGGACCGGCGGGATGCGCTGGCACATGCCCTGACCGGCTCATTTCGGGAAGCGCAGGAAGATTTCAGTTCAAAACATCCCAAAAAGCAGCTCTGTTCATGGCAGGACGGAGAAAAGATGCGAGGAAACCGCCTCGATTTCTGCTCGTTTGGCCTCGGGGTGCGAGTCCGCGCTGCCCGCCCGCAGAGCTGACGGGCCGGGAAGGCGCGGCCGACATGAACGAGCAGCTCAAGCGCCAGAAAACACGCACACGCACACACACACACGCACACACACACACACACGAAAAGGACGGTGCCTCGGCTCTGGCCGCCGAGATACCGCCTGCGAGAGGAAAGCGGCGTCGCCCACCGCGCCCCGCGGCGCCCGCACTCACCATCCGGAGGCTGCGG
>NW_020799110.1:1504087-1517313 GCF_003259725.1 Athene cunicularia
CCCTCGCGAGGTTTCGCCGCCGGGCCCGCGTTTGTGTTTAAAGCGAGCGGGGGAGCCCCGAGCCCCGCACACCCCCGCGCCGGGCGCTGCACGCAGAGAACAAAACCACCGGGGCAGTGCGGTGCTCAGCCTTGCTGTTGATTCCTCTCCCTTAATTCAAAGCTACCGACCAGTCGCCGTTCATTGCCAAAGGGCTCAAGCCACCCCCTGCCCTCAGCCGAATCGCACCTGGAGGGTTTTCCCGTGCTGCAAGAACATCATCGGGCAGCGATCTCAAACTGGAGTGAGGGTTCCACTGATCTTCCCCTTCAGCCCAGTGCCGGGTCCCTGCCTGCCCAGGCTGCGATCACAGCGGAACGGTCACGACTCAGGATTTCAGGGAAAGGCCGGGTTTAGTTAGGATTTATAATCCAAGGCAACAAAACCCGTACTTGTATCAAAACTTTTTATCTAAGGTTCAGACTAAACCAACTCTTCAATTACTGGCTATGAGGTAAATTGGAGAAGTTAGTATTACCCCTGCAATTTTTTTTTCATAACAAGCAGTTGAGTTGTTAACGTACTGAGAACATTTTAAGTAATTAATACAGAAATAGTGCAAAATCTTGTTTTCAGCAGAACTGTAACCTGTAGCCAAATAATTTGGATGCTGACTCTGCTGCAGTTTGTATGTTGGGTGAAACATTAAATGAATAGCAGCACCTCACTGGAGGGGCCGAGTCAGATTATCGCTGCCTCCAAAACCTCAGTGGCTCCGTCCCCGCTGCGGGGAGGTGCTCTGCCTTCCTGCCGTGGGCTCCCCGGGTTCAGGGACTGAACTCCCCAATCTCCCTTATTTTATCAGATCAAAAATCACCTGAACGCCCGGAAGGCAACAGCAGCGTTACAGAAGGCGGAGAACCGCTGACGAGGGGCACGGGCAGACTCCGGGGTGGGTACGGAGGAGGCGGCGGTGTGGAGCCAGAGCCCGCAACCCTGCCCCGCACTCCGGTCAGAACTCACACATCCTTTTTTTAATTTTTTTTCCCTGGGTGCTGGGATTACGGGATTGAGGTTTGGAGTACGGGTAGGTGTTTAGGAAACAGCAAGTTACGCCACTGGTGAGTGTGGGTGCCAATGACCTTTAGGGGGGAGCTGTCCTCCACCTCTCCTCCGTGTCCAACCCTTCCCTTGCCCCGGGACCCCACTCACCTCACAATGAGCAATGATCCTGCTCAGGAATTTAAACCAGAACAAACCCTTTACCTACAAAAATCCCATTTCTGCCATTTCCCTTCCACTAGAGATAACACACACCTGATGCACCAGGCCCACACAGGGATCTACAGCAGTACCTGGTACCACCCACCTCCTCCAGCTCCCATTTCAGTAAGACTCCCAAGGAAAGTTTTTAAACATTTTTTAAAAAGATGTTTAAATACAATAATTATAATCTTAAAAAAAAAAATCACTTTAAGATAGGCTTGGGAGGAAAAAAAAGTAGGAAGACCAAAAGTTTACTGGGTCATTTCATCAACCTGCTAATCAACATTTCTGACTTGTGTTACAAAATAGCAACACAGATTAAAAAAAAAAAAATCTAACCCAGCAGTTGTTTCTCTAGTGTGAAAGAGGAGATAGTTAATATAGGCCACATTTCATATCTATTCCCATGGATTTGGAGTTTATGTCTAATTTGGATGTTGTCATACAGATAAGCAATCCTCCACCCGTCTTTATTAAGATCAAGTTTCACTGGCACCTTCAGAAATAGTGAAACAACACTGAAAGGTAAAAAGCCAACTCTGAAACACCTGTGGATTTCATTTCCCATTTCCTGAAAGTCAGAAAAAATAAAAAAAATATCTCTGAGTCCAGACACGATGCAATTAAAGGAAGTGGCTCGTTGTTCCAGTAAAGACAGGGAACTGAAGGGGCTGCAGAGTGAGTCGGGGGGGATCTGAGATGCACCCACCTCTGACTACAGACCAGTGAGACATCCTTTTAGTGCATATGCAGAGGTGACACTGTAAGATTTTTAGTTTGGGCAGTAAACCCAACGTGGTTTCATTTAGCCTGACTGATTCTGCTGCACTCGAAACAACTGGAGAGAAGGTGCTGGGGGGGAGAGCACAGCCCCCAGCCGGGGAGAGCTCGGGGGGCGGCTGCGGAGGAGGGAGAGGGGAAGGGACAGAGGAGCAGGAGTCAGTCCCCAGGGAAGCATCTGGTCACGCTGTCCTCGTCCGGACGCCTTCAGACTCCTCGTGCCACGCAGATGCTTTGTGCACACCCTCCGTGGCCCCTCCAAATCTCAGCACTCAGTTACTTTTTTCCTGAAACAGAGAGCAACAAAAGATCCACAAGCCCCTCCGGAGTTTAGAACCCCAAACTCAGGGTGCAGAACTTAAATATTGACAAGGCAAGAACCACAGAATGGAAAAAGAAATCATGTACCTTTCAAAGGTATTTTTAATAGTTTTTTGATAATGATGTACCGTATACATCCAACAACGTCCAAGTGCCCTCTCTCGGCGCACGCTGTGCTGGCTGGACACCACTAAGGCACTCAGGAGGGAAGTCATTTTTAATAAATGCAACGGGAATGTTTCCACTACACAGCATCAGTAATAAATTTCTGTAGCAGCTCTACCACAGGATGTAGCTCGTTTGATTTCTGTGACAGCAAGTCGTACAGCAACTCGCTGGGAATTTGGCAAGTTTGTCACCACCGAATCACTCCCAAAGGCCCCAGTCGCCTTCTCTTACCCCTAGCTGGGGAAAGTCACATTTTTCCCACTGAGGTTTGAATTTTAGCGACCAAGAGGAACCAACACTATCAGTTCATTCTCTCAGAGCACCAACCCCTTCCAAAGGCCTGCGTGCCTGCCCGCTGAAGCCCACCTGCTGTGTGCTAGCCACCACACTAGCCAGGTTGCCTCTTCAGGACTTGGGGTGTGGAGTATTGTGCGTTACTCAAGTCCTACCTTACAACATTTTTCATCAAGAAAAGTACCTTGAATGTAAATCAAAATGCTTTGAAACAGCAGAAATAAATTAAACAAAGGTAATTTGTTTATAAAAATATTTTCTTATAAATCTTTAAAGCTTATAAAAGCCAGAAAATACAGTTAAAAGAAACTCTGAAACATCTCATCCTTTGAAGTGTGGTTACAGTTCAGAAAGCAAGAAGGAACAAAGCCCACAGACATCTTACGTTTCTCTTCCCACAAGGAATTCCACAGTACAACACACTTAACCTACAAGTCAAAAGGCCTCTGACACCCTTCTCCGGGTCACCTCCCCACGTCAGATCATTTCTGTTTGAAAAGAAAGAGCTGGAGCTTGGCTGGCCATGCTGCTGTTTGGGCAGACATGGCACCAGCAGCTCTTCCATAGCTCCTGTATGGAAATTCAGACGGGGGTTACACCAGCAGCCATAACTCTGAAGCTAGAGCTGGGGATACGAATGGAGTACATAGGTGCTAGTTTTTAACAATTACTTTCTGAACTTAGGTTTTCATCTTGGGAGGGCAAGTGGTATCACATACAAACATACCACTGTCTCAGCCACCCTTGTTTTCAGTGTTGTGGCATTTAAAAATACTTATTTTCCTGTTTATTGATTATGGGATATGTCTCTGTAATAAAACTAAAACAACCTTGCTAGTCCATCCAGTGTTTAAACTGCATCAATTGGTCCTCTTGCACTTCCAGGAAGACTGTCCTTCCTCCTGCAGCTTTTTAAGTTTTGGCCCAAGTAGGAACCACCAGCCAAATCCCAGAATGACGCAGACGACAGATTCCACGTAGTAACCATCCAGGGTAGTCACACAGGAACCGCCAGCTTTTGTGCAGAGCTGAAACCCAGAAGCAGAAGCTGATGCATTAAGTATTCTCTGGGAGATGCAGAAACACAAACTTTTAGAAATTAGGCATTAGATATCCACTGTTTTTTACTTGCTCTTGGTTATGACTAAATATAGTTGTTTACTCTCCCTTGTTTTGTATGGAGTTAGTAAGAGAGGCTTTCAAGCTTACCGTCAGTACCAAAAGCAACAAAACCATTAAAAAACATTAGGGAAATGGAACATATCGGCCCAAGGGGCAAACTCTAGAAAAAAGAAACTGTCCAGCTGTCTCACACTGGCCTGGAGGTGCAATCACTGTTCTTAATCCCATGAAGACAGACTTTATTTTTTTCTTAGCCATCCAAACTGCTTCTTTAGGAATGATAATTTAATCTTTAGGAACTAGGAATTGCATCTCACCACACAGAATCTGCAAACAGACAGTACAAAATGCCGCATATTTCTGGGAAGAACAGGCCCAGGATGTTTTTTAATTGCAGAACTGGAAGTCAAAACCTCTGGCATTTAAAGGGTAAGTGTAAAGGCCACAATGGTTTCTGCTGTTGTTCAGCTTCCAATACTGCTCTAACCCCAAAATAGATCAATACTCCGCGCTGAGGTTCTGGCAGCATTTTCATTATTCTGAGACACGTCAAAATCAGATTAGGAATAAGAAGGGAGTGGCGGTGGAATGTTACCAATGGGGAGGGTGTGAAAAAAGATCAGAGGAGTGAGGTTAAAGGAGGAAGGGCTGAAGTTCAGTAGAGGCCCAGGCACAGGGAACCTAATTAGTGGCAAACCAAGGAGAGACAGACTGAAAAGCACACGCTGCAGAAGCAGCTTCCCCTCTGCAACCAGGAAAAACTGCAATTCCAGTTCAGACAAGTCATGTTTGACTCCCGGAATACTTTGTTTATTTAGAGAACCTCCACATCCCAAAGAGTCCTGGCATTTAGAAGTGAAATAAATCTCAGTCATGAGTAAGGAAAAAAGAAAAACCCAAGAAAAACCCCTCGAACATTTCCAGCCTTCCAAGCAGTAGCGTTAAAACTTCCAATTTGCTCATGAGGAGGCGAATTTGAAACTCTGCTTTGCAGGCAGTTTCGCATCCTGCTGTCTGATCTGTGCACAGCACGGTCTTTGTTCTCCTCCCCAGGGCTCCCCAGGACCGGGAAGGCAGCCAGTCCCACCGCGGCTTCACACGGGAAGTGGAGATCAAAGCCTGAGAGCCAGTAACGTCACAGGAGAAGGTATCAAGGTATCCGGATAGGAAGCCTCCAGAAAAACAGAAGGAACAAAAAACCTACCACAAAACTTCGGGGGCTTGGGGGACAGCCAGCCTGCCAAGAACAGAGTGCCTAATCCCACCACTGAATTTAGCAAGGTTTACCCTCAAAAATATAACTACAGCCTCCTTGTACCACAGAGAATGGGGCACCAACCTAGTGCTTCCACCACTGGCTTTTCATCCCAGCCCAGAAAGAAATGGACAACTACTCTGCAACCACAAATCTTTGTTAGGATGTTAGTTATTAAGAGTGTACAGATAAAAACAGACTTGATTTTATCACAGGAAAATTAGCTCGATCAATGGGAGGTTTTAAGCATAAGCCACGCACTACAAAGATTTTCAAAGGCAAAAAAAAAAACCAACCTAAGGGAAGCAATTTCATCGAGAAATAATTGAACAGAGGCCTCGACAGCCTCCAAAACTTACTTCTGCAGCGACTGTAGTTGCACAGGTCTGTTCCCGGGCCCCCGCGCACTCTTTCACCGTGAGCGGGTCCACAAGCCAGAGTGCCACGGTGGAAGGCCAGTTCCCTCCCAGATTTGACACCGTGTTCAGGAGCGTCATGTAGGTCCCTCCAATCAGCGGATCGCTGACTTTGGCGTTGAAAGCCATTATTGCAACATACATGCTATACAGCGTGATCTACAGAAGAGGGGGGAAAGCCCACAGGACAGTAAGGTCTCCCCACTTACAGACACCAACAGCTGAAAACCCTGACATAAAACTGTTCTAAAAGATTGTCTGAAGGTAGCAACATTGAAAAATAATCCCAACAGCTTATAATTGCACAAGAAAGAAAAGTACTTCTGCAGTCTGATTCTCTGCTAACACCAAGAAGTAGCCTTGCCACTTGGCTCATGTCATGCTGGGATGGAGCCAGCCTCACATGCACAGGAATGATGTGGGTTATCAGACTGAAGTGTAATAAGGGCAGCTAAAATAGCACATAAAAAGAACACTTTTGCATTTAAAATCAACTCTCAAGGCGCTGCAGACATTTTAGTTCTGATCCAAAGCTTTGTAGCAGGCACTTGGTTTCCAGGCCTTTGGATCAGATTCATTGTTACGTTCCTCCAAAATATTTTTTTTAAGACCAGGATCACCTCATTTTATAGATCTGCACAATAAGCACAATCATCATCATGCCTATGAAACTCAGGCAGAATGGAGGGATTTCTCCAACTCCACCATGCTTCTGAGCTCCTGGGTTTGGGGAACAAAACAAAAAACAATCTAGGAAATAAAAGAAGGTCTGGTCAACTAAAAGTAACTCCACAAAAGATGTTCAGTGGAGCACGTGGAAGAGGGAGAAATGATACTGGCAAAAGTATCAGAAGTAAATACAGCCCTAGAGAACACAGGTCAGGCTTAGAGGAATTCTAGTATAACTTTGGAGAAGAGCAGATAGTGGCATTTATAGTCTCCTGCTGGTTGACAGGGAAATCCCCCCCGTCCCCGTGCCCCTGCCCTTCCCACACACAGCATACGTTACCTGGTGTAAACCATAACTCAACAATACTACAACATAGTAGTAGACAGGAAATCCTCCTTCGTGTTTCACTTGAGGAGTCCACCACACCAAAAAAGCAAATTCCAGACCAAGTAGTAGTCTGGAGGAGTGAGAAAGAGAATTTGTAATTCAAGTAATTCTTCCCAAGTGTTTCCTTCATACAAAGCAACTATCGACTGTTTATACATACAGAATACATTAAAATAGTTTCTATCTAAATAGTTACAACTATTTCTATCTTAGAATTAGATATTTAATATTTGATGAGCACTGAAATCGTGAACATTTTATACCTAAACAATTCTGTCTTCCATATAAACACAGTTCACTGCCAGATGTCCTATCCTAGCTTTCTCCCTTGCCCCTTCACACAGAAATTTATTTTTACAGAAAGCAACACTCCAGATATCCAACCAAATTCAGATGGAGCAAGATTTACTTCTTTTTTTTTCTGAAAACATACATAGTTTTATAAGAATATGTTAAAGTAGCAGCTACATGTTACAGACATGTTGCTTGATTTACTGAGTAACAGCATGAGGTACTTTGTTGGATTCGTTGGCTTTACAATTCCATAAGCAAACTCCTATATGAAGGACTGAACGCAGAAACGAGATGTCTCCCGGTCTGCACCAGCCTGCCTCTGCTTCTTTCACTCTCCATCCCCTCAGCAAAGCACTCGAGCAGCAGATGTACCCAACGGCCCGTCAGGGGAAGCGCAGGGAACGTCACACACGCAGTGCCAGGCCTGGTCAGAGCGACCCCTCAGTAAGGAACCATCCACACGGCGTAAGAGCAGGAGAGCACTGCCCTAATGCTGCTGAACATGCTGCTAAAAACCACCTCACGCTCTGCTTTCTTCCGTGTGATACCACGTGAACTACCTTCAAGCACCGAGACGCAGAGAATTCAACTCACTTGAGAATTCTGACCTACTTTCTTGTATCTGGAGGTCAGAGAGTTACACAAGAAACCCTACACTTGATCTGAGCATCCAAATTGCTACGCTTCTATAAAATGAGATTTGTCTGGTTTTACCTGAAGGGCATAGCTTTGTAAAACGTGTTCAGTGGCTTGGGGCCTGCTGTGTATTTGCTGATAATCAGCGGCAGTATTATCTGTAAAGGAACCATCGGAACTGCCAGCAGAGCTAAGTGCTCTTTCGGGACTCCCTCTTCCACCAGTTTGAGTCCTGTCACTGCATCTGCTGCTGAAAATCCAACCTGCAATAGGAATTCAACAAAATAAACTGAAGAAAGCAGTGAGTTTGCCTAGAAATCCAGTTTACTCAGTATTAAGTACATTGAGAAGTGTGATAGAGTACAAGTCACTTCTGTCTCTGATTTGATTTCCAGGTAAGTTCTTTGACACACTGACACCCCCTTATTGCCATCAGCCCCCAAGCTGTACCAAGAACATTGAACGTAGCAATGACATTCATGCCCCTGCCTTCACTGCTGTTGGTGTCCACAGTGGCCTCTGTGGCCAACAAGCCACAGAAACCTAGTTTGTACAGAGCTGCAGGTTCCGAGAGTAGTATTTAGGTTAAATTAAACATTTTCCATCCTTTTAACTGCAGACTACACAAACAGCCCGACTGTTTAGAAATGTTTAAAGCCAAATTGCTACAATACTAGACTGCAATCAAACTTCTTTAATGCTTGTACGAACACTCCAAAAAGCTCAAACAAATGTTTTTTGTTGTACAACCCTGCTTAGCGTGATGATACAAGCAATTGTTTCAAATTTCATGTGAAAATTCAGAACTCTGATCAAAACCACTAGCAAAACTAAGAAATAAGTTACATCACCAGGACTCGGCAGCCTTTCAGACACTGGTATCACCAGCATCTAACAATTCATACATGTATTTACTTACTTTTGCTGTGAGAATCAAGAGACAGAAAGTAAGAACTGCCGGCATCTTGATTATTGAAAATAGCAGCCTGTATGTATCCGTGATGCCTTTAGTTTCCTCTTTTGTTGGAGTTAGTTCCTTGTTTTCCTTCTTCAAAAGGGCAACCAGTGTAGTGGTAATTAAAAAGACAGCTCCCCAGAAAAACAGAAAATCTAGAGGGGAAAAAAAAATAAAATAAAAAAATCCTTCTAGCAGCCATCATCAACACTTCATTAACATTTCACCGAGTAGCTAAAATGCAATTATTTTGCAAAAATATAAACCCAACAATCAAAAAATTGAATAAAAACATCACTCATTGACCCTCCTAAAAACAAGCAACAAAAGGAAACCAAACACACAGCTACCTCCAGGCACTGACACTGCTCCTCCTCACCCCTCACTCTATAACCACATGTTTGCGCCAGGTCTGAGACAGAAGAGCAGCAGCAAACCAGGCCCCTTCCCTGGTGTTCACCGTGTGTTATTATCACAGTGAGCATGTTGGAGGAGAAACAGAAAAGAAAATGAAAGTTTTGAAAGATTACACATACAACCGCTAAAAGCTGATAGAGGAAAAACCACATTTAACATTACAAGACAGGGAAAAAACTTCAGAGGAAGAAGTTATTGGCAACTCTGCAGATGATTTACTGGATGTAACCATTCTGTGCCTCAATTCTCTACTCCCTGCACAACATCTATCTACTGCCTGAAGGAAACAAAGATTTGAGTGTAAAGATGCCCCGATGAAAGTTCTTACAGTTGTAAAGAGCCACTCAAATATGTCTGGTTTAAGTGAATATTGTACTATAAGCAGATTTAATATTTGCTAAATCGTGGATTTGAAGGCAGCGATAGTAAAAACACCCCAGTATTTTACGACAAGTACTTTTTGAGTTAGTGAATGGATTAATCTAAGATAATCCTATCCTCTACCTTTATGAAAGAGGCAAGAAAGAACCCAGTAGCATGCAGAGGGTAAGGCAGAAGTAGCCTTTTATCTTCCTGGTCACGAGCAACTCCAGAAGCCTCACGGTGACTTGAAAGTAAGCAGCGAGGGCTGGTGAAAGGGCAAAGACAGTGCAAAGGTTTAGTCAATTATTAGCTGCTTCTTAGGCACAGGAAGAGAACAAGCACAACAAACATGGACGAAAACGTGGAAAGACTCCTTTAGATATATCCTACCACCCTCAGTGTAAAGGAAAAAAGGCATTTCAAACCATTTTCTGCTGCTTCCATAGCAGCTACTTTCCCCTTTTCTAAAGTAAAGAAGATCTTGTAACCAATGCTGTCAGATTGCTCTCCCCTCTGTTAAAAAAAGGTACCCTGAACATATATTTTTTTTAATTAAAAGATGAATTTTCAGAGAGCCAAGCTATCACAGCTACTGTCTACAAAAGACATTCAGGAGTGGTACTCTAATAATAGCACCGAGCGTTATCACTGCAGCGAGAGCCCTACAGTGCTAGGACGGGAACAGAAATAGCTCCGAGCATCATCGCGTGAATACTCTTGATCGAGTCGCCCCTGAGCAGCTACAGTGCAGCAGCACAACGGCTGGATTAGCAACAAAACAACGACAAAAAGCCCTATTACATAATAGTGCAGATTTAAAAAAAAAATGGTTTGGGGGTTGTAGGCAGTTTACACAGAAATACTGTATTTGAAAGGAAGTGTATCTTGAAGTCCACTCACTAGCTGCAAGCAAAAGAACTTTAAAATTGTAGCTCACACAAGGAATTTCTAACACAAAGTTTCCAGTGCCACTGCTGCTGGCTCCCCCCATCCTTATTTTATCTCTGCCTCTACACTGTTCCTAACAAAATAAACGACTGTGCTGGGGCAAAGCAAACTTTTGAACTAGATCAGGGCCTGACCAGGCTGGAAAATAACCCCACCAAGGTGTGCAGGGGTACAGGCGTTCCATCACAATAGCTTTTGGTAACTGTACAGCTACACATCTCCTCCCAGGAACAAGGGTGCTCCAGTCACTGACCCAGGTCAGTCTGGGCTGCCACGCAGGGCAACTCCTTCCTGCACTTGTGCTTCACCTCTCTTCCTTCATGCTGGAACAAGAATCAACAAACCCAGCCAGTAAGCTTCTCCCCCCCCAAATGACTTGAGCAGCAGTGTGCTAAACTCATATACACGCTAGCACAACCAATAAGCCCAGTGAAATGTATTTCTCATTTTCTTCTCTAGAACTTTAGCCTGAAAAACATAACACAGCATTTTCTTTGATGAATGGTTTCACATTTGTTCCTGTTATTTCCCAAAGTTAATGAGAAAGACAAATGCTGCTGCTCCTCGACAACTTGAAGCTGACCTGGGATCATGAAGCTCTGACTTGGTCTTTCACTTGCATTGGCACGCAGCCTACAATGAAAGTGTTCAGAGATCTGAACTGACAGAAAACTATTCACCTTTTCAAACTGTAAAGTTTTCTGCTGCTTTAACTGCCCGAACTGGCTCATCATGAGCCCCGTTACAACCAGCACTAGGACCAGAGAGCCACCCTCCTCGTTTCAGTGAGCGGGGTTACAGTGCTGCTGCTCTGCAGCTGCTGCGGGAGAAACGTGGACACAGCAAATTGTGGCGCACAGTCACATCAACAAGGGAAAAAGAAAATTTCTAGCAGCCAGTTTTACCACCCAAAACAACATATCCTGCAACTACAGTGTCAGAATTACTTGCTTTTCTTACTCCACCCAGATTAGTATTCCAGGACAAGTTAAACAGGTTGCAGTGGTGTGTTTTGGTTTGGGGATATATATTTTGTGTTTTTTCCAAAGACAGGACTCCTGTAATAGTAACAAATCCATTTATACAAACAGTACTGAGAAAAAAACAAAACAACAAAAAACCTGGACAGTAGAGATAAGTATAGACAAACCAACTCTGAACTATGATACACCAGTGACTTGCCAGTTGCATCAGCAGTAAAAGACGTTAGTGTGCGGCTGCAGCAAGAGGGAAGGGATGAACTGCAGGGCAAGGGAAAACAAAGGACAGCAGTAAAGCAGCGGGGTTACTCTGAGGCTATGCTTGCTGACATATAAACCAGACACAAGGTTATCAACAGGAAGGAAAGAGGAAGACTAGTTAGCAATCATGATAGCTGCACAGACAAAATTAAGTACAGCAGTCTTGGAAACCGAGAGCTGGATTTATCGATAAAACAGGTACAGGACAGAAAGCAAAAACTAGCTTTTATAAAACAGTTGAATTCAGTTTTGCCATACCTTTTCTCTTACATGATACAGGCAGAGCAATCAGTGTAAGAGAGGGAAAAGAAATTAAAACCGTGAGGATTTACCCTTCTTTGGTAGCCATGGTCACCTGGAGACTGCAACCAGAAGTGGTGCCAGTTTTTCCTGTCCTCCCAATAAACTGAGCTGGCTAAAAACCTTGCAACCAAATCATGTGTGTTTCAAGCAACTTCGAGGTAATACGCCTAACATCAACCACCACATGTAACCTTTCTGAAAAAAAAATCCCAACACCCACCAAACAGCAGACATCCCTACACTAACAGCTAGTTATGGTTGGATTAGCAGACTCCATTTAATGCAATAAAGCAAACAGAAAGCAGCCCCTTAGTTTACTAAAATAAGACCTTTCTTCGGAAATTGGCTACGCAGTCAACCCTAAACACTAGTCTTTTGTACTTCTGTGAACAATACCATCTTGGAAGAGCCAATTTTTTTAAAATTTCCTCTCTCCTTCCTCCCAAGAGATGTTCTTAAAAGGCCTCATTAAAACGAGGAAAAGCTTTTGATATGTTTGGGGTTTTTTAAACAATAATTTATCCCACAGTCATTAAACTGGGGTGGGAGAAAAACGCTCTCTAAAGTGCTTAGGTCAGCCAAGATAATGACAAGGCAGGTTTCCCACACCCTCAGGCCCAGAGGAGCCTGCAAGTCCAGGGCACGTAGCAGTGGACTCCGCCAGCCTCCGGCCAGGCTGTGCTTTCTCATGGGCCGGGGACAACATAAAGCTGCTCGGTTCACCGTGCCAAACCACCGCTGCTCTGAACAGAGCTTTGGTCCAGGCTCCGGGAAGAAGCATCCCCATCCCAGCATCAGCACGCACAGGCCGGCCGCAGCCAGGCAGTACCTGAGAGGGTAACAATCCCTCGGGGCTGGGGCTGGAATCGCAGGTACTTGTTGCAGAAGGAGGCCGACTCGAGGGCCAGAAAGAGAACGTTGCCCAGAAAGTAGCCGGCCGTCTGGCCCACGGAGTTGCAGGTGGAGGCGTAGCCCACGTTCTCCCTGGACAGCATGGTGAGGGCCCAGCCGTCCACCGCAATGTCCTGCGTTGCCGCCAGGAACTCGAAGAGGAAGAAAGTCACAGTGAGGGCCACCACGTCGGGGCCCCGGCCCTCCCCGTCGCCCAGCAGCACGTCCACCTGGGTGGACATGTAGATCATGAAGAGCCCCAGGACGTACTGCGTGGGCACCAGCCAGGACTTGCGGCGGCCGAAACCCCGCAGGTAGACGGCGTCCACCAAGGGGGCCCAGAGCAGCTTGAGGCTGAAGGGCCAGAAGACGAAGCTGAAGAAGGCCTGGTCGGTGTAGCTGGCGCTCTTGCTCTGCAGGATGAGGGGGACGCTGCCCGCCAGCCCCAGCGGGATGCCCTGCAGCACGTACAGCACCAGCAGCAGCAGGATACTGCCCAGCTCCGCCCGGCACCCCCGCG
>NW_020799110.1:1517363-1556208 GCF_003259725.1 Athene cunicularia
GCTCTGGGAGAACGAATTCATCGGCCCGTCGGGATTTTTTGATCGGATTTGGGTTAAGCGTTGGCTTACGCCGGGGCCGTTCGGCGCCTTGCGCGGCCTGCGCTGCCTCCGGGCCGAACCCAGACGGGGGGCTCCGCGGGGCTGCGGCAGCACCTTTCCCAGCCGCTGGCCGCGCCGCTCGGGTTCGTGTCCCGGCGGGAACGGTCGCTCCTTAAGCCAGCCGGGGTGAAAGGTGGGTTTGCTGCATCGCGGTGTCCCTGGCCTGGTGACCCCGGGGTCACGCCGCTCCCTCCGCGTCGCCCCGTGGCCAGTTTGCAGCAATAGCGGCAAAAAAGACGCGTGTGGATGGAGCCCTCGTGTGCCAGAGCGACTCGCGTGCCTTCGTGAAGTTGGAAGTTTTTTTTTCTTAACGCAACTTCTGGACCAGAACCTGCGAGTTGTCTCAAGCTGCTTTTGTAGTAGGATAAAAGCCCTGTCCAACTCCTTTTATCGAGCTCAGAAGAAAGCAGATTTTGACGGGTTTTCTTAAGTGTGCAGTCCGTCCCTACTTCAGTTTTATGACGTGCTTTTTCCCTGGCCGTCGACACAGTCCCCTTTCCCGGCCGGGGCTGCTCTCGAGGCGCTCTCCCCTGGGGTGGCAGCACCCAGGGCCGGCCGTGCCCCGCGCAGGGGAGCGAGAGCTCACGAGAGCGGTTCCCGCAGGGGCCCGGCTCCCAGCAGCCACTGGAAATCCGCTTATGTCTGTTAAAGTTTGAGGTAACGGGTCGGGGGCTCCTCTATCAGTCTCGGGGATTGCCTGAGCTTGAAGGAGTTACTTTCTTCTTACACTTTGAAAAAAATATGAGTAACTGCTTAATTTTAATACCACAGGGAAACAATTAATCTCTTGTAAAACCTGTGCTGGCTTGAAAGCACCAGATCAAGGCTCCTGGTTTAGGCTTGTCCTAAGTTGTTATTGTGGGTGAAAGCTCAGGGCTGAGGGCTCGGACAGAGGGGCTGCTGCTGCAGACCGGGCTCTGCCGTGTGCTCCGTGGTGCTCCAGCAGATGACTGTTCCATATGTTAATGCGGTTTATAAATTGTGCTAATGAAAATCCTGCGAGTGTGTGGGTGTGTGAAATGCTGAAAAATTCCCTGGTTCTTCAGAAAGTGGGCTGTTAGGAACCTGCAAACTTAGTTTAAAGCACTACGTAGGTACGCTGAGGAATAAGATATGCAGTGTCCTTAGCGGGTAAGGCAAGCCTGATGGCAGGTTTTGTACCACAGCTCGTTATAGAACTCATAATATTTTTTGACACAAAAAAAAAAAACAAACCAGCAGCGATGGAAGCTTTTTTTCCTCCAGTGTTACCAAGTGGTGGAGCTGAAATGGTGGCTCAGAGCTGACCCTTGCTGGTGCAGCCGGAGGTGACGCTAGGGTTGAGGTGGCGCTCGGGGCCGTGGTTCTAGGTCTCGGGCCCAGGAAGCAGCGGGCGAACGGCAGCGTGGAGATGCAGCAGGGTGAGCACTTGAGTTGTTTCATCAGTTGCAGAGAACAGTAGGAATCTTTCACATATGACATGGTTTTCAGGGTGACTTGTGATTTGAATTAACAAGGGATGGGCTTTTCCCTCCCATTTTTCTCTTGGCGTACACAAGTTCCATTCTTAATCAGTTTTTGGGACGTGAGTTCTGTCTGCTCTGCCCCAGCCCCTGTCAAACCAGCTTCCACAGGAGATCTCAGAAATAACAAGTTCTCTAGACTTTTGTGAAAACAGACCAGGAGAAGACAAGGAACTCTAGCTATACCCCTACTGAGAGGAAAAAGAGCTTTTGTTAGAAACTGGAGGATCCCCACTAGGAAGAGGTGCTGGCTCCAGAAAACCTCTCCCCGCAGCAGCCGGGCTGCCTGGTACCCTCTTCTTCTTTGTCCTGGCATGCTTGTGGTACACAGCCCCATGAGCGGATCTGCCATGTTGGCTGCACATAAACAGCATCTGTTCCTTTTTCGATTTTACTAAATGGAGTTTCCCATGTTAAATTCAGGTTCAAAATCTCTAGCCTTGGACCTGTGCCTTTAAATAAATAAAGCCAGATCCTGTACCGACTTAGCGCCTTTCTTCTTCCTCTTTTTTCATGTGCTTTATGGTAGCGTTTCTCTGTAGAGCTGAACCTCCCTGTAGTTCTACTTTACTTCAAGAATGAAGTACAAAACCTCCTCTGACACAGTCCCTGTGGTGGTTGCGTTAACCCCCGGGATGGGGCTGGTTTGGGTGTGAGCTGGGGATGTGCTGCGACGCTGCCTATGGGAGAGGAGGACGGTGGGCAGTGCCCAAGTTATTTCAGCCTGTAGTTTAGCCTAAACCCGTGTCTAAGGGAGCAGTCATTAGGCCACCAGTTGAATTATTTTTATTTTTTTTTTCTGGTGAGGTGTGTGTTGCCTTGCTCATCTTGCACGTTCCCCCTAAGGAGAGCGGTGTTGCTCGATGGCTGCAGTGCTTTATTTGATTTTAGCCCAAATGCCCTTCGCATCATCTGAGGAAAAACCTTCTGACCTGTGATTAGATGCTGGCTCTTGAGATTTTTTTGGGAGGGTATGAATGGACTCCCAGCAAAACTCTGCTTGAAGCCTTACACAGCCATCTTTCAGGGCCACATAAAGCACCAAGAAGTAATTCTCCCGCCGATGCAGCCGCCCCTGCAGCGTTCTCCGGTCGCTGCGTGAGGCGGTGCCAGGCTCCCCGAGAGCGTTGGAGCAGGGTCGGTCAGGGAAGGGTTTGCCAGCTGGGGCCGAGTGCTCACGGCTGGGCCAAGGGGGGGTGTCGCTGTCCTGCTTTTGCTGAGGGGAACGGAGGAAGGTGCGGGTTCGTTTGAGACACAGACCTACTTACGCTGCCTTATGCGACGTTTCTCAAGCTACTCTCAATGCAACTTGGAGCTCTTTTTGTTTCCATGCGTGTGTTTCCCCCGGAGCTGTTCCTTGGGCCCAGCTGACTACACCTGGCTGCTCCAAGCACTTTGGTGCCTTCAGGGTCGGGCGCTGAGAACGAGATTTATTTGCTAGCTGGAGATGTAAGCGCTCGGCCCTGGGCCCAGCTGAGCTGATGCCAACAATAACTTGGATTTAGTCCTTTTTTATCGTAAAATGTAAAAGCTGCCTTCGCGGAGTTGTACTACTTCCTCCTCGCTCGTTCTGCAGGTTCCGAGGGGTGGTCTGGGGGTTGGGAGACACGAGGCTACGACGTGCGGGTGGGACCTGTCCGTGCGAGGGCTGGCTGTGTGCCGGCGGCTCCGCGGGGCACTGCTTACGTCCCACCCTGCTCTTTTGGGGGTGGAAGTGGACGGTTTCAGACACCGAGCCGAGAGGGCTGCAGAGCTCTGTCCCTTCATGGTACAAGCTACAGCACGTGCTCTGAAAGGGACTTCTAGTAAGAAATACTGCAAGGAACGGTGTTTGCCACAAGATGGGATCAGGAGAGAGACTAAGGATGTCAGTCTTTCTCGCAAGAACTGCTGATTTAGAAGTTTCTAGGTGAAAAGGCCCAGAATTATCCTGAAAGTGATTCCCTCCTTTCCACAAGAAGGGAAAGCAGTTCTGGTGACCTCTCCATCTGGCCCCAAAGGGTTTGAAGGGGTCTTTGCTGCTGACGTCTGCTGTCCTCCAACACGTGCCCTTTTTGTTGTGTAACCCAAGACAAAAAAGTCATTAAGAGCTTCCCATCAGGCCTGCTCAGCTACCAGCTGAAGGAAGGAAATTAAGTAACTAGCTCTAACCTGGATTTAGGCTTTTGAGGGATTTAGCAGTATTTTTTTTGGTTTATGTCTTTTAATTTAGATTAAACCTTTTCCAGCTAGTGTAAACTTTACAAGTTCCCAGCGTGCTTGCCTTCCTTGACTAATTTAAAAGACAGTTATCTGAGGTATCTCTTGGTAGCTGAGGGAGAAAGCTCCAACGCAGCCTTTGCTGTGTGTTTCTTGGGGAGAACGTGTCCCAGCAGGACGGTGATCTCCTCCAGAATGACCTGTGGTCGATGTGGGGGTGATTATCTGACCCACACGGAAATACCGTGGCATGCTGCAGGCTGCCCCAGCTTCCTTCGGAGCCTGGGCAGCGCTGGTGGAACCTCCTGCGAGCCCTGGGTCGAAGGGTGTGTTGCCTGGTACAAACATGCAGAACAACTCCAACATGCCGTAATTAAAACTTGAAACGGTCGTATAAGCTTCAGGATGTGTTTTGAGGCAGCGTTTGCTGAAGTAAAAAACCTTCCCAGTTTTTCCTTCATCAAACTACCTTGGCAAGGAAGCAGCGTAAGCTTTAAGTTAAGGGGAAAAGACCCCCAAAGTAAGCCATTTCTTTAAGCGGCAGAATTTTTTCTGCATGAATTTCTTGGTGTCTTACATTGTGGTTGTGTTCACATTCTTCACGATGATCCTCTGATAAGGACACTTCCATGGAATAGCTGCATCTTTTCACAATTTCTTTCTAAAAAAGCAGAAACTTGTCCTCATGTTTTCTAGCCCTCTTTCAGATTTAGCTGAAGTTGGCCGACCAATTCAAATGTGACGGGGTCAAAGGGAGCCATTGCTTTGTTCTGATGTGCAATCTGCTTGAATGCTGCATTCAAAAGTTGGTTGTTTTTTTTTAAAAATCATTTAGCAAGGGACATTTGTTCTCAATTTCTCCTTTTTTTATTCTCTCCAGGAAGTGATGTCAAGTGAAAGTTCAGCATATGAGG
Source organism: Athene cunicularia (assembly GCF_003259725.1). Lineage (NCBI taxonomy): Eukaryota > Metazoa > Chordata > Aves > Strigiformes > Strigidae > Athene > Athene cunicularia. The sequence goes on from NW_020799110.1 coordinate 1,522,078, forward strand.
CAGTGTGATGGTGAAAAACATTTTTCTTCTGACTTTGTGCTGTCCTGTTTTGCTTGAGAAAAAGGCACATGCTCTTAATTATCATGGGGTGTGCTGGGTTTTATATGGAACTGTAAAATGGAAAAAGCTGCAGTGGAGAACAGGACATATGGTTTCTTATTTATGGAAAGCTCTGCCTTCATTAGTTTATTAGCATATTTTTTTTTTCCCCTAATTTGTACCACATTTGGTTTTGGGGATGGGGATGTCACGTTTGTGCAGCTTGGGAGGGATGTGCCGCGTTCACGCGTAGCCCCTTTATCTTGCCAGTCCATCTACCGGTCCTTGTAAACTTGAGAATGTTTTTTAGATGTTTCTTGGCTAGTCTTTATCTTTTTAATCATAAATCAACATATAGGCCACCTTAGCAAGCTTTGCAGATGTTACTTGTTTAAGAGATCTGGCTTGAAAGCCTGCGGCGTGTCCCCGCGAGGCGCTGACATGCGTGCCGTTCGCAGCCGGAGAACGCCGGAGGAGAGCTCAAGGATGGGCAGCACCGCTACGAGGGAGCCGTCGTCATACTGGATGCCGGGGCGCAGTACGGGAAGGTCATCGACCGCCGGGTGCGAGAGCTCTTCGTCCAGTCCGAGGTCTTCCCCCTGGAAACGCCAGCCTTCGCCATCAGAGAGCAAGGCTTTCGGTAGGTGTCCCCGCCGTCCCTCTGCCTGCGCGTTCTGCGCCTCCGCCTGTTCCAGCGGCCCCGGAGGGGGTGGGCGGCCGTGGGAATTGCCTCGGGTGTGTGTGCGCTCGCTTTCGTTGTAGTGGGGTTCACGATTGCATCTTCAGCCTCCCCACAGCAGCACCTGAGTGTCGCTGGGGACGCTCGCACGGAGTCTGGTGTATTTGTTTCTCAGTGCCTTAATGTCATTGTAATCGTTTCCATTTGTAAGTATAGTTTAAGAAGTTGCTTTTTCAATATGTATCTGCAAAAAATTTAGATGATCTTGCTGTTTTACCTGTTAAACTAGGGCAGCTGTTAATCAAGAAGACAAGTCTGGTGAGTTTCTAAAAATCTCTTTCTTGGTTTGATTTAAAAAAAAATAAATTGGATACTGAAGCTATTGTGGTAAATAATGCCAAACTGTTTCTGGGAAGCAACTAAAAAAACTCACTGAAACTACCACTCATTGTTTGGAGCAAGAAAAGGTCTCTCAATTATAATATTTAGTACTTTGCACATTTCCTTTTCTTGTTTTAGGCTTACCACGGCGTGCTTTTCTTTTGTGGGGGGAAAAGTAAATACCCCGAAGTCTACAAATTGTCAAAGATCTTAGTTGAGTACAAATCCAGAAATAAGCTGCATGTGAGCTGCTTGGTTGTGCCTGACAGCAGATACAACAGCTCTTTGCTGTGAAATTGCATTTTTCTAATCAATGATAATTAGCGAACCAGTAAACAGTATATTTTAGTAAGTCAAATAGGAACTTATTGATCTCTTCCTAAACACAGAGAACAGAAAACTTAGGAACTGCTGGATCTGTCAGGTGGCTGTTGTGTGAAGAATTTCTCTTTCCGAAATGTTCTGAAAAATACCTTCTCTTGTCAGACGTTGTTTATAATTCTCTAACAGTCAAGCCTTTAAAAGATGGACATACCTAACTACTGGTTTAAAAAGAGTTCCTGCATCTCCTGTGTGCTGGATTTGAGGTGTGGGTCGTAGTACTAATGACGTTTTGTCTCAGACCTGTGCTGTATTGATGCAGGTTTGTAGTGGGAAGACCTTTTCCCCCTTTCTTTTGACAGCTGAACATTTTTCAGTCTCGTGATTAGACCTGTTGGACTTGTCATTCCAAATAATTGCTGTCTAAAATGTGGCAACACCTCCTCTTCATTCACAAGGTCACTTCTCAAGGTTAAGGGAGTGATTTCTGGTTACCGGTTACCCAGATGGATCAATCAGGTGTGTGTCCACAGCCTCAGTCAAACATTGGCATCCAGGAAAGCTCAACAAATACTGATGTCAGCCATTGGGTGCTTCTGATCAGTGACCAGGGGTTCATGGCTTTGCTGCAAGACTTTGATAGATATTCCACACCATGGGAATAGTCAGGTTTCCATGTTGCAGCTCGTGCATTGACGGGCCGAGGAGCCGTGCTTTGGTCTGTGCTAAGGCTTGAGACAGGCAGCAAGGTTGAACACTTTGCTAAACTTTATTCACATGTTGTGTTTAAAGAGCCAGCTCCTCAATGTCCAGCATTTCAGAGCAATCTCTAGAGACGAGTTCCATCTAAATATGACAGACATCAGCAGTTTCCACAAGATCCTGGGCCATGGAGGTGCCACAGTCGGGGTCTGCACCGGTGTTGAGCCGAATTCTGGCCCTGTCTGAGCTCAGGTGCGGGTCCTGAGGTCGGGGTATCAATGCATGCATTTTACTGTTGGTATTTTTATGTGGTTCCCAATGTGCCTTTAATCCTTTGCAAACAAACAGGCTTTCCAAAGCTGGGTCAGGTTGGTTGGAAGTGGTTTAAGGTAAACCAGAAAAATGTATATTCATACCAATGCAAGAAGGTATGTAAGAAATGACAAGCTATTGCAGTAAAACTGTCAAAATCTACATCCCGTGCTAGTTTTAATGTCTCCTGGACAGTTGAGAAGATGCAGGTTCCTCTTTCACCCTCAGCTCATAATTTTAATCTTTAATACTTGGACACATTTGGCTAACCTTTCTGTATTCTGTGGAATCTTAGTTGGTATGGAAAAAAGCAGCTTTTTCAGACTCTACCGTTTGAATAGGACAGTGCATAACTATTGACTTCTTGTAAGAAGGTTCAATTTGTAGGCGTGGCTATACGTCATTTAATTCGTATTAAATAGTGTTCTGTACGTATGGCCCCTACGCAAATCTTGCTGTAGGTGGGGTTATAGAAGCAGCATTGCCACCAGGCGTTAAGGGGTTTCAGGCTCTTTCTGGCAACATCTGAATTTAGGCAATTCATCAGGTCTCTGACTTGAACAGAAGTGCCTGTACACGTACAGCGGGGACTAGTTGGCAAGTTTGTTCGGTGTAAGCTGCACCTGGGTCAGCCGTATGCTCGTTCCAAAGCTCACTTGTCCATCCTGATGTACAAAGAAACAAATGCTGCCTCTTCCAGCTCGCAAGCTTGCGGCACTTTGGCTCCAAGGGGAGCCCCCACCCAGCCCCCTGCCTCGTCCCCTGCATTGGAACGGAGGGCTGGGGGAGTGGAGGTGGGCTGCAGGGAGGGCTAGCTGTGCCCGGGGGGGGGCACGCACCCTGCCTGCTTCGGAGGTGGCCTTTGGTGGGTGGGCTTGGGGCTGCAGGGTTGTTTCTGCTGGTGGTCAAGGTGGTGCAAGAGCACTGTCTGCTTCTGCTGCTTAAAAATAGACAAATTCTATTTTGTCCGTACTTGCGTGACAACTGCTCTGAATAATGCTGGGAGAAAGCTTTGTTAGGTGTGTTTAATCCTGTGTGTGCCACTTTCTCTCTTTGTGGAATAAACAGTCCACGAGTCCAAGGTCTGGTACAGCCGTGTGCCATCCTGGGCCGGGGCCAAACAGCATTGCTCAGCTGGCTGGTTCTTCTGTAGTTCACGATTTTGCAAATCATCGTGGTTTGCAAAGGTCTCCCTTCCCTTTTGGAAAGGTGTAATTTTCTGTTATAATGTCAAGTATTAGCTTCAAATGCTCACATGTATGGGACTTGTAATTCGCACCCTGTGGCTAATGCCATCGCACTTGGTAATCGGGGGGATGAAGGGACGTTTTTTTCAGCAGCTCCAGATATTTTGGAGTCTTTTTTTCTCCTGAATGCAGCTCCTCTCCAGACGGCACCGACATCATGAAGTGTGTATATCTATATCTTAACGCTAATACTCTGCATTTGATCCTAACCATCTTGCTTCTCTTGTAGTTGACACTCGGCTATGAGGAATTTCAAGTACAGTCACTGTTTAAAATGGTTTATATTTGACTTTGTTTAAACTGATGAAATACCTCTGTAGCACAGCAAAGTGAAGCTCTATGTTAGGGTATCTGTGAAAATTTCTATTAGGATATATCGAGTTCTAAGGGTATTATGAGACAACGCCTGTGTTTAAAGCAAATAGATTTTTAAAGCAAACAATACATTTGAGTTAATGTTTTCTTTATCTTTTGTCTGCAGAGCTATCATTATATCTGGAGGACCAAACTCTGTGTATGCAGAAGATGCCCCATGGTTTGACCCAGCAATATTTACAATAGGAAAACCAGTTCTTGGAATCTGCTATGGCATGCAGGTGCAGTTGAGAGAGATGTTTATCTACAGCTGTCTCCCAGGCCTTATTTCTGATACTAACTGAAGATGAACTGCTAAAGGACCTGCTTTTCAAATATAAGCAGTGTGCCATGTATGCAAAAGATATTTTTGAAGTGCTAATTGGTACACTGAGCATACTGTGTATTCTGCTCTTGGCTCTGCCGTACCAGTAGCATAAATGGTTTCTCTTTGCTTAACTGCTGTGAATTGAGTTCCACGCTGCCTTTTTTTTTTGTCACCATAAATGTACCCTGCCAGTCGTTAACTAATCTTCTCTAGTTGGTATTGGAAAACGTGCCCCTCGTGTAAAAAAGTGAAAGAGTTTCTCCCTTTTGGTTTTCAAGTGTGGAATGTTTCTAGCGTTGTTCTTAAGAGTGCTTAAACCCTCCTGCCAACAAAACACTCATTTGCCTTAGGACTGAGTGGTGATCCCCCAGTGATCTAGTAGATCTGAGCTGAGTGAAGAAACAGACTTCCAGGGAGACAAGGACTGGAGTAGATACATGATTTCTGCTTGTGCATCGTGTTTTTTTTCCAGGGTTAGTTATTTGTTAGGCCTTCAAAGGTGCTGAATAATGGCTGGGAAAACTTGAGACAGGCAGGTGATTAACAGAAACAATATTGGCACTCCCTGTTCTAAAGGGAAATGTGTGTTTATATTAAAATGTGCCTTAAAACGCTGAGCAAATTGAAAACCACACTAGTTAGCCTCAAGCAGGGAAGTTCCTTAAGGCTGACTTTACAGAAATGAATCAAGTGTGTGTATTAATGCACTACTACTTCATTAAGAAAGATTGAAATCAGTCAAGCACAGTAAGTATAATAATCTAACTAGGTCTAATATGAAGCCTTAAATCTCTGCAAGTTGAAGTAGCTGGAAGGTGAAACTCCAAAAATATTTGTGAAGTTGCCAGTTATATTTGCAAGGAAGTCTTTATTTTGAGACACATGAAATCTAAAACGCAGATACAGGACTCTGAACACCAAGGTGAGTTTTAGAAAGAAAAAACCTGGCTGAGAATTGTACTACTCTGATATAGCAAGGATTATTAAGAGTCACAAAAACAACACTAAGGGAATAGACTCAAGTTTTTAACTGGTTCTCCAGAGCAGAGGAGCCAGAGTTTGAGAAGTTTAGGCCTGTCGGAGGGCCCTTAACTAAAGAACAGATAAATCAGATTTTTGTGCAGCGCCTTAACTGTGTTTATGATAACTGGCCCCAGATACTCAGCTGATTTGCAGAGCAGCTGTTTGTAAGTGCAAGTAGATGTACACTATTGAATATGCATTATTTTGCATATTACTTTGTTGTGTGCAGCAGCAGTTCCCAGCTATGCTGGCAGAAGGCAGCAAACCCATTACAGAACAATGGTAATTCTGAAGAGAATTCTTACCATTTTGTAAAACGATGCTATTAAATGAGTATAATCATGAAAACCTAGGTCGGTATGTGTTGGAGGGCTAGGGCTATTGTCAGTCATAGGCAGCCTGAGGTATAAAGTGGTACTAGATTGTGTGGCGCTTTTTCATGTCGTGTTTTTGTTTTGGCAGATGATGAATAAGGTATTTGGAGGTACGGTGCACAAGAAGAGTGTTCGAGAGGATGGAGTGTTCAACATCACTCTGGATAACACGTGTTCGCTGTTCAGGTGCATAGACATTTTAAGTTCTCGGAACAATGATGGAAATACTAGTCTGGAAATGGGTGTCTGCGTGAGAGGAAGGTTATTTAAAAAAAAACCCAGTGAGATTGCACCTATGCTTATCTGATAATTTCTCATAAAACTCCTGCAGCTGTGTTCCTGAGTAAGCAAGTTGCTCCTTTAAACAAATACTTAGGCATAACTTCTCGAGTGTAGAAATGCAGGTGTATTTGCTTGGAAATCCGTGTAAACTGTTTATTTCAAAGTAGAACATCTTCACTGAGACACCATAAAGTGTGCCACAACATGAGAACCTTTGTGTTAAGCTCTTGTCATCTTCTGCTGTGCAGTGCATTGCTCTTGTATTGGTTGGCACGCATCCAGTTTTTGAAAGGTAATAGAAAGTCTGAAACCATTCATTTTCTACCTTCCTTTAAAATTGCTTTGGGATATTTTATAAAACCAGAAGTAGATTTCTTGGTAGTTTGTCAATGTCTCTCAAGTTCCTTGTAACAGTTCTAACGGTTTGCTCATACCTGGCGTTACAGCTTTTATTAACTTTCCGCTGTAAGGCTACTGCAGAACTTTATACCCTGCCTAAAAGTTCTCACGTTGTCCTGAGAACACTTAATTTGACCAAGAAAACTTCACTTCATTGAAATAAAAGGCAGGACTCCCAAGTATCCCGATTGACTCTAGATGGCTCTATGTGTCAGAGAGAGAATAATTTAATGTTGGCATGGTTATAAAAAAACCCCCACCCTTTTAAATTAAGATAAATTACCTCTTGCATGAAGGGTGTATTGTACAAGAACTTACGCAGCTTCCAATGGAGATCTCTCCGAGTTGGAGGGCGCTGTTTCTGGGAAGTAAATCCTGCATATATTTCAAACAGGCCTGGTCAACCGAGACGTGCTTTTATGGGGATCCTTACAGGCTCTTGGAAATGCAGGTAATTAGGTCTTTGTTCTTTTTTTAAACTGATTGTAGTTTTTAATCTTTTGTTTAGGGGCCTTCAGAAGGAAGAGCTTGTGCTCCTCACTCATGGAGACAGCGTGGATAAAGTAGCTGATGGATTCAAAGTGGTTGCACAGTCTGGGAACATTATAGCAGGTATTTATTTTATGCTGAAATTGTCTTTGATAGTATTCATTAGAGGAAAAAATATGGCAGACAGAACCAAATGGGAACAAACTATCCCTGTTATTTAATTGCCAAGTGAGTGAACTGTCTAACAATTTCTGCTATGTGTTTGCTTGCATGTTGTGCTGTCTTGATAATAAAGAGACAAATAGACATGGAAGTGAATGGTCTTGGTTTTAAATTGGTGGTTTAAGGAAAAATTAACTTCATGGTTTACGTTCTTTCAAAGGATGTAATAAACTACTGTGTGCCCTTAAGCCAGGGGAGTGGAAGATGTGTGCAGTATAAGTGGTGTTTGGTTTTTGCACAGTACAAGTCAAGAATCGCAGAAGCCCAGGTTGGAAGGGACCTCAAGGATCATCTGGTCCAACCTTTCTTGGCAACAGCCGGGTCTAGCCAAGCTGGACCAGCCCCTGTCCAGCTGAATCTTAGACGTGTCCGGGGTTGGGGAGCCCACCGCTGCCCTGGGGAGATCATTCCAGTGGTTGATTGTTTTCAGCATGAAACATTTTCCTCGTGTCCCATGGGAGTCTCCCCAGGAGACTTGTACCCGTCACCCCTCGTCTTCCCCCGTGACCCCTTGCACAGAGGGACTCTCCGTCTCCTCTGCAGCCGCCCTTCAAACAGCGGCACGTGGCGAGAAGGTCTCCCCTCAGCCTCCTCCTCTCGAGGCCGAGCAAACCTCGTTCTCTCAGCCTTTCCTCACGCGCCTGCCCAGGCCTTTGATCGTCCTTGGGGCCCTTCTCTGGACCCTCTCCAGCCCGGCCACATTTTTGTGTAGCAGGGACCAAAACTGAACACAGTCAAACGCTGTTTAATTATTAAAGCTTGATTAACTTGCTATTGTATTTAGTATTATTGCATGAATGTTCAGCTGAGCAAAAATAATGTTGGTACTGAAAGCAGCGTTTCAGATATTACGCACAGGCAGTCACAGAAAAATGTAGGAGCTTAGAATTTGGTTTCTGAAAGCTCCTCAAATTACTGAATGCCAAACAGCTTCTCGGAGTCTCTTTCCTAGGAGATGGGAGACCTGGAGAGGTCTTAAGTTTGCTGAGCCACTTAGTAAGATCTCAGATCATTCACCTGGTTTATTTTAAATGTTTCATTAAACAAAAAAAAAAAAAAAAAAGCTTAAGATACTGCTTTTAAATCATACAGGTAAATAATTTGAGAAAAATTGACCTTTTAAAAGACTTAAAGATGTTGTGTTACAGAAAGATTCTTTCCAAACTACTGTTAAGATTAGACAGAGCATTCTCTGTATTCTGGCTTGCCTTTGAAGCCATCGAGAACTCATGCCTACAACAAAAATACATTTTTTTGCTGTGTAAAGTTTGCTGCATCCATTGTGCAAGCTCCACCAGAGCTCTGATATCTTTAATCCCACTTTGTGGAGGGGTTAGAAACAAGAGTTGTACCTTTCCGATCTGGAACGCTTTCCCGTGGGCTCTTACAAAAGCCTGAGGCTCCCTTGTGTGTAAACGAAGAAGCGGTGGTAAGGTGGTACCAGGCTTCCAGCAGCAGAAAAAAAAAATACAGTGATCATTTGTTAACCCCAATTGTTAATCCCAGCCTGACCAACACTTCCCTGGTGCAAGTGGAGTGCCGGATCTACTCGCAGGAGCCCTCCTGAGAGCGCTGAGGAGCAGAGTGGTGGTGCTGCCCGTGCACAGCCCGTCCAGCGGGGGCTGTAGGGGGGATCCTGTGGGGAGAAAAAAAATTCACTTCATTGACTTCCTCTTCTCACAAGGGTTTTCCAAGGATGTCTGAGTGTTGTCCCTGGTTTCTGAGGGATTGCGTGTTCTGGATCCGTAGCAGTTACCCTCGTTCCTAATCTTAACCAGAATCTTTAGTTTTGATTGGTGATTTGTGCCAGAATGTGGTGGAATAAATCACTCAAGCACTGTATGCTTGATTTTCTTCGGTATGCATTTCACTTCCAAATTTTTTTTTTTTTTTATGCCATGCTCATCTCTTTGCACCAACAAAGGCATAGCAAATGAATCTAAAAAACTGTACGGAGCACAGTTCCACCCTGAAGTTAGCCTCACAGTGAATGGAAAAATGATCCTGAAGAATTTTCTCTATGATATTGCGGGATGCAGTGGTACCTTTACAGTGGAAAACAGAGAAGTTCAGTGCATTCAAGATATCAAAGAGAAAGTGGGTTCATCAAAAGTCCTGGTAAGTAGATTGAATTAAAGCTGAAAGATTATTTGCAAAAGCTTGACAAAAGCACTGACACTTAGAGTTACTCAGGTTAATTTGAAAAATGCGGAATTGCCATGATTCGTGTAATACATTAAACAGGTTTTAGAAATCCTGCACAACTGGGTCGATACGTTGTTTGACTTCTTGTTTTCTCCCAAATCATTGACTGTAAGTCTGTTCTGGTCCTCAGAGTTGAACTATTTGTTAACACTTTCCCTGTAGACAGCTGACCAAATTTTGTATGGTTTTTTTTTCCTTTTTTTTTTTTTCCTCATCCTTAGGTTTTACTCAGTGGCGGTGTGGACTCAACAGTGTGTACTGCTCTCCTGAACAGAGCTTTAAATCAAGATCAGGTCATAGCTGTACACATAGATAATGGTTTTATGCGCAAGAGAGAGAGTCAGTCTGTGGAGGAGGCACTCAAAAAACTTGGCATTCAAGTTAAAGGTACCGTAATTTTGTTCAATATGCCTGATACTGCTAATGCAGTCTCTCCTAAAATGTATGCTCAGGGGTTTTGTTTCATTGATTTGAATGATCTTCACAGTTCTCAGACTTTACATACCCAAGCATGGCTGCTGATTTGGAACCACCTAGGCCTGTTCACAAAAATTCAAACTGCAAATATTAAGCCTGCCTTACTTGGTCGGAGCCTACACCGAGCTGAACCGTCTCGCCGGTTGTTGAGCTCTGCTCTCTGCTGTTGGGACGCAGCTAAGTGGTGGAGTGCCTGTCACCTCTCTGCTGATGGCTGAGCAGTCAAAACTCATTTGATTGCAGTTCTCTTTAGTAGCTGGGTTAACAGTCCTCCCAGCAGGGCTTTATTTCTTGTCCTGGATCTCTTTCTTTTTAAACTGTGAGCTCGTTTGGGTGATTGAATGCTATTACAGTGAAAATTACTTTTTCAAGGCGTTTTTTTCTTCTCTCCTGGCTTATAAATCGATGTGTTTTAGCTGGTTTTGGAGTAGCTTGTTGAGAAGCAGTACGTGATGAGGGAGCAGAAGGTACCTTGTCACGGCTGATGAGAAGGTTTAGAGTTTTTTGGTACCTGAAGTGCGAGTTGCTCGAAGACAAATGATGTGTGTTTGAGTTGTGCAAACGGTGAGAGCTGCTTTGTACTGCCTGGCTGATTTCTTTCATGAGCAATAGCTGCCTGGTGCCGGGGCTGTGTGGAAGTACAGCTGCCGTGTGTGTGTCCCTCACGTTTTGGCCAGGAGGCACGGCACTAGGTGAGCAGTCCCTCCCCGTGGCCCGGCAGCGGGACGCGGCGCAGGGAGCTCGCACGCTCGTGTCTTGCACGTTGGGCTGTAACATCCTGACGCAGCAAAGTCTAACTTCTGTTCTACATGCATGTTGGGGTGTTTTAATTTTGTTTTTACTTTTTTTTCAGAGGAAAATATAGGTCTTATATTTGCACTCTGTAGACCAATAAACTTGGGCTCTGGCTGGCTGCCAGAGTAACAAATTGAGGGAATCCCTGTGCTGGAAATGCTCCTTCTGTAGGTCATGGCGTTCAGTGCTGGTAAAAAAAAAAAAAAGCCAAAGAGTATCCTAGCTGATCTCTGCCTTGAAAGCCTCTCTAAATGAAGAGGCATAATGTACCATGAGTAAGTAGTGCATCATTTAATTTTGGTTGCAGAAAGGCCTTGGGGAAATACCGTCCTGTAAACTATTTACATAAAGCAAGTAAATTATAGTCTAAGAACTCAAGCAAGAACTCAACTTTCACATGGTTTTCTGGCCTCATAATATGAAAAAAAAATTGCCCTCTAGAGTAGGTTAATAAGAGAAATAAAATGCTTTTGTTACAATTAATTCTTGAGCTATTGAACAGCCCTATTTAATGCAGTTAATAGTCAAAGGACTGGAGTGATCTTTATTTTCTTTTTTTAAAGCAGTAGAGTGAAACTTGTATTTTTGCAACCTTGCATAAAAATCTTTACCGGCTTTGCCAAAAAACTCCTGTAATTTCATGCAGTGGTGAATGCAGCTCATTCATTCTATAATGGGACAACAACTCTGCCCATCTCGGATGAGGACAGAACTCCACGTAAAAGAATTAGCAAAACCTTAAACATGACTACAAGTCCTGAAGAAAAAAGAAAAATTATTGGTGACACCTTTGTTAAGGTAATGTTTATTTGTTGGCAGGCGTTTTGGTTTTTGTTGGGTTTGGGGGTTTCTTTTTTTAATGCTGTGATGTCTAGGTAAGTCTTCTGTGTCGGGCTGTTACGTGCTAACGTGCTGTGCGCTCAGTGGCGTCAGTGCTCTTAAGTTGTGGATGACGTAAGAAGCCATTGGCACGTTATCCTACACCTAAAACTTTTGGCACTCACTCGGTGGTCACAGCGTGGTTCATGAGCATTGCACAAGGTCCACCAGCGTGTTCAGATGTACTGCTTGGCCATTCATAAACTTCCATGTCACCTTTTTTCACCAGAGTGATGGGTGACGTGAACTGGGGCGTGCTTCTGGTGCTGTGCTGAAGATGACCCATTTTCCATCTGTCAGCAGTCAGTGTTGGTGATGAAGGGAGGATATAACATTTAACAGGCAGTAATGTTCCTGTAGTCTGAAGATGGTTTTTTCCATTTTTTTGTTCAAGAAAATACGGGGTTATAGGACTATTTCAGCAGTGGGCCAGTGTCATAATTAGTCTTCCTATTTGTTTGGGCTTTTGCAGCTCAGTAGCATTCACTGGGCAATCCATTACCTTCCTTTAGACCTTTGACAACCAAAAAGTAGATTGAAACACTTTTCTTTTTTCTTTTCACCTTATAGATTGCCAATGAAGTTATCGGAGAAATGAATCTGAAACCTGAAGAGGTTTTTCTTGCTCAGGGCACCCTCAGACCTGATCTCATTGAAAGTGCTTCCCTTGTTGCAAGTGGCAAAGCTGAAGTCATCAAAACTCATCATAATGACACGGAGCTGATTCGAAAGTTAAGAGAAGAGGTAAATGAAAACAAGGATGCTGGTGTATCCTTCTGGTTCTCATAGCTGTGAAGCCAAGTATCAAAAGTGCAAAACTTCTGTGTTCTGCTGGTGTAACTGTCCCGTGTTGATGGGACCCTGCTCTGATGAGGCCCTTTAGGTTCTGTTGCAATTATTACATTTCTTGCTAGTTGCTGCATTCCCAAAGTAGTCAAAATTGTTTGAGTATTGTCCAGCAGTGGCTACTGAGGAAGATGTCAACAGATTGAACGTGAATTCATTCCGTGTGAACACTTGTGGTCTCAGCTGCACGCTGAAAGCTGTTTCCTCGCTCTTTCCCTTTTTAACCCTCAAAACAAATGTGCATCCTTGTAAGGAGGCAGAGCAATACCACGTGCCTTTAGTGGGAGAGGGGTTTAAGACTTCTCAGACAAATTTATTTTGGTTTAGCTGGAGTTTGTGGTGTAAATGGGTCATTTATTCCTTCTATATCTTGTTCTGCACACTAGTCAGTGGGTAACCTTTAGGTACTGATAGTCCATTTCTGGCTCATTATGGTTCAGGCAAGAGTGGTGTCAGTGCTTTAGTGAAAAGAAAATCAGCTCCTGTTGAGAGAGGGCCAAAATTCTTCTCTTGAACCTCTAGTAACATTCAGCACTGCAAGCATAGTATTCTCTCTCTTGAGAGAGCATGAGACATTTAAATGTCTCAAAATCTAGGGTTAATTCCTTCAGGTGCCTACAGGGATGAGTTCTTTCTGTTCTTACGCAGCTTCTGCATCCCATTACTGGTAACCTGATCAGCTGTCTGCCAGCAGTACGCTGGTGGCACACAATCTGTTTGCCAGTTGTCAGTTTAAGAACCCACAAATCTATCTGAAATGGCCCAACATGGGCATCTGTGGACGACAGCCAGGAGGATGAAGATGATACGAACGCAGGAGGCTGAACTGTCTGAAGATAAGGAGCCCAAGTCCTGTCCCTTTGATTACACTCCCAATCGCTCCGTTCAGTCCAAAGTCCAGAAGAGCTTTTTGAATACCTTTCTCCTGCAGAGCTCTTGACTATTAGCATATGAAGTAACTGTAGGAGACTGCCCTGTTCTGCCGTTTCTGATACTAGAACGGGAAGTTCTCCAACTGTATCATAAGGGAATCGGCACACGAGACATCACGTAACTCTGTTGGAAGGTGCTCAGTTATTAGTAAGTGCCCAAGTAAGTTGGAGAGAAAATAAGTTACTGACCCACACTTCTAATACTGTACAAAGTATTTTCAAGGCTTCTGGATGGGTTTGAACATCTAGGGAAGAGAAGAAAGATCTGACTTAGTGAAGACAAAGCAGGCATGACCGACAGCTGTATCCACACTGATTGTGCCGCTCATATTTCTGGCACAACCTTAAACTTCCTTGTCCTGTGATGTTTTTACAAAGCCCACATTCACATGTACTTTCTTTCCAGTGTTCATGCAAGTGTTGGCAGGTGACGCTGTGAAAAGCAGGCCAGTTTGACTGCCATAATCTGAACATTTGAGGCTTTTTGTTGGAGTATGTAAGCTGGAGTGTAAGTTGCTTTTTCTTCTTTAAGGGTAAAGTAATAGAACCGCTGAAAGACTTTCACAAAGATGAAGTGCGAGTGCTAGGGAGAGAACTTGGTCTTCCTGAAGAGCTGGTTTCAAGGCATCCCTTCCCAGGTATGAGAGTCGGTCTGTGCTACTAGCGAGGGGCTATGGGTTGCATCGGTGTTAATTAGAATGTACCTAACCTGTAGAGTAAATTAGTGCTGGAGCATAAAAGTTACCTTTAAACTGGAAAAAAAAAAATGATGGATTTATTAGTTTTTACTTAAGCAGGGTCTTCTTTCAGGAAATGAGCATTTAAGAGCAGCTTTATTACGTGTAGTGATTAAAGTTTTATAATTGAGTTTGCTTTTAGCTGCAGTTGTTTCTTTTTAGTTGCGTAAGAATTATCAGTGAAGCGCAGCTGAATGCTGCCTGAGCTGTCAAACGTATCTTACTTGAAATATTGGTCTATATCCACCTGCCTTTCTAAGGGGCACTTGCTGTTCCGAGAACGACTGCGTGGGGAATAACAACAGTTCTTCACCAGAAAACATCAGAGTTACCTATCAGCCAGCCAAGTCCACATCCTTTTAAGAGGGGAATGTGTTTTTCTGTCCCTGTGTTGTAGAAGTTGTCCTGCAGGGTGTGTAGTAGTCCCTGGCAGAGCGTGGAGGCTGTTGTGCCGATGCACCAGCATCACATGAAAAGCAAGAAGCTGTCTTCAGACATCTCCAGGAAATTACACGTGGTTTTGTATCAAGTAGCTAAAAGGTCAGAGAGCTGGCAGGGGTCTTTAGAAGCCGCGGAGACTCAACTCTTATAACCAACTCTCTGATCCCAGTTGCCTAGTGAAGGGAAGGAGGTTCCCGTTTGCTCTGGCTTTGCCATCACCACTAATTGCTGCTTTAAACAGCCAGCCCATTTAGCTAAAAAAAAAATGCTTAAACGTACCAAACAGAAATACTGTTCCGGAATAAACACCTCGTGTATTTTTTTCTCTTGTAGGGTGTTAAGACAATAGAAGTACAGGTACAATGGCAAAGCTCACTGTCCTCAGTGACTGACCTGCTGTTCCAGATGCTGTCATGTTTTCAGATGAAAGTCAGCTTTCCTGTTCTCTAGTATAATGTCTTTTTTTTCAACTCTGCAGGTCCTGGTCTAGCAATCAGAGTGATATGTGCTGAAGAGCCTTATGTGTGCAAAGACTTTCCTGAAACAAACAACATTTTGAAAATAGTTGCAGATTTTTCTGCGAGTGTTAAGAAGGTAACAAAACGGTGAAATTCTAACCTGCATGGAAGTCGCGTGGTCATTCTGTAGTGGCCTGCCATAGGGTTTAAGCTGACAGAATTTTAAAACCCCTTTTTTGTGCTCTTCAAAGAGTAATGCCTTTCAGTACAATTCACTCGAACCCATTCAGCGTAGAACTTTTCACACTATGACTGGTGCAAATGTTAGGTTTTGAAAAACGGGAGTTTACACAATTTTCAACCAGTGCATACATTTTGTCTCAATTAAACTTTGTGCAGCTGAGGATTTCTGGAGATTTTTCACGCCCTGAAATAATGGTAACTTTCTATTGTTGCATGCCCACACAATCACTGAATGTCGAAATTAAAGTGCCGGAGCAAGGAATTAGTGCTTCCAGATATCCTGAAGAGAAACATGAAGTTATGTTGAAGTTCTCAGTCTGTTATGACCTTCATGATTACTGTAAACTCACTTGAACTAAACTGCAGGGGGCTGGAAAGTTGTTAGCAGACGCCTGTTCTAAATCCCAGGTTCAAAATGGCTTCTAAAAACATGGAAGGGGAGTATTTCCTTGAAAACTTGTGGAATTGTGGTGTGGAGTAATAGGATATTGCTTTGTTCTGTATCTGAAATAAACAATAAAGAAAAGTATAGCTTTGTGAGAGAGAGAACGAGCGTAGGAAAAGAGCTTCACCTGTGGCCCTTGAGAGCTTCAGCCTGAGCTACATGCAGTCCGGTCAAAACTGCTGTCGCTAAAATTTAGTTGTTAAATGGAAAATATTTTTAAATAGTTCCAGGGGGTTAATGTGAACTAAATTTAAGCAAACAGCTACTTAAATAATAAATTTAATTAGCATTGTATAAGCTCTGTTGGAGTGCTTGGGGCCTTATTTAATTAAAATTTCTTTTTCTGCATCGTTGCACAGCCACATACTTTGCTGCAGAGGGTTAAAGCGTGTACAAGTGAAGAAGATCAGGAGAAGCTGATGCAGATTACAAGCCTACATTCACTGAATGCCTTCTTGTTACCAATCAAAACTGTGGGAGTGCAGGTACGTGGATTCATTCCAGGGACGTTCTGAAAGCTGCTTCCTACCACTGTGGCAGGCTGCAGCGAAGCAGAATAATTGCTGCTTAAAGATTGAAAATAAAGGGCTTGACTCGGGAACTTAATCTTCAAATGACTGAGATCTGATGGTGTTGTCATTTGTCAGTGCTGGTGTAGTGCAAAGGTGTCAAGACATCTGAACAGACACTTGAGCAAGTGCCAGGTCTTGTATTGAGGGTATCATTAAGGCTGGACGATGCTGGTCACTTAAAGGCAGTCTCTTCGTGGCTTCATAGTCTGGTAGACCTCTGCTCTAATCCTGTTGCCCACTTTAAGGCTCAGGAGTCCTACAGCACTGGTCAAAAAGCCCCCCTGCTTCCTACATCTGCACATCCTTGCTGCTCTTTCCTGCGCTGGTCCTCGGCCTCGTCCTGCACCGGGGTGGTGCAGGCTGTTCAGGATCCGGGAGCTTTTGAATCCCTGCAGCGGGGTAGTCTTGTCTTTCCTTTCACTCCTTTGCTAACGCCACTGGAATTTTTGTGGGCTGTCCTTTGTATTTCTGTCACCAAACGCCGAGCTGGCATTGTCATGGACTTGTGAGCAGTAACTTGGAAGACTTCTTTACTGAGTAGTCAGAGCTGTAAAGTACTTTTCTCTGCTTTATCAGTATTGAATTACATCTGTTGTTATCCCCTGCTTAATCCTGTGTGTCTCTTCTGTAACTCCCTGCAGTCAGCTTTTCTCACTATTTTTAAATAGCAATACCCTGAGCAGATATTTATGCTCCATCACAGGCTTTCTTCAGATGGTGCTGTCAGAACACCACCACACAGCCAATCCCTTTGCTCAGGTCACCTTACACGAATCTTTCCATCCCGAACGTTTTGTACCCTCTCGTTAGCTCACAACACAAATACAATTCTGTGTTTTCTCATTCACTTGGTATCTCTCAGCGTATTCACCAGCTGAGTGTCTGCTAACTGTTGACACAAAGTATGGTCCTGTAACCTACAGCATGAACGGGAAAGTATTGTGAACTATTTTGGAGCAAGCTTCATGTTCATTTATTTACCTTTTTCTCATTTATAGGGTGACTGTCGCTCATATAGCTATGTTTGTGGGATCTCTAGTAAAGATGCTCCTCACTGGGAGTCTCTTATGTTTCTTGCCAGGCTCATACCACGCATGTGCCACAACATAAACAGGTAAGTCTTTTGGATTATCTTTAGTTCTCATGATCAGCTTAACATACACAGAATTTTATCTTGCACAAGCATTCTCCTGTTTGATCTGTGGTAGAATTTTTTAATATGTTGTATGAATTTATCATACAGAGGTTACAAATGCACAATAAATCAAAACATAGGTTTATTTCTGGAATTGCTAGCCTGAAAAAGAAAATGATAGCCTGTCTACTAATTTTTTTGAAGAACTTGGCTAGACAACGTTCAGTGTAACTTATGCAAAATCTCTTTTGGAAGATTCCAAGTCTGCTGATGAGTTCTGGTGTCATGCGGTACTGCTTTGCTTTGTGTCTAAAAGGGAATTTACGTGGGACTGTCAGTTCTAATGGCACGTAGGAAAGCTCCGAAGCTGGGCAGTTTAATCGTAATTGAGCTCTCTCGTGAGTCTGCATTTTCTAGCTACTCGATTCCCTAACTTTTCCAGCACCTGAAGTTGCTTAGATATTAAATCCGTTCTGGAGAAGGCATGTCCTCCTTGCCTGGCTGCAGACTTCCTGACGAAACTGCTTCTAATCGCTTATAGCAAAACTTAATTTTGTCACATAAGTGACACCTACTGAAGGAGGTATTCTTAAAGGCGAGATCTTGAATTGCAAGGTGGTACTTCAAACTAAATGCAGAGGGAACAGAAGAAGGCAGAAAACCAGGACTGCGTGTGCAGTTTCAGAGCACGTGCTGGGTTTACGGCGTTGGTGTCCTCTTCAAGCTCTTGTGGATTTACTACTGAATATACCCCACGTCTGGGAGTTCTGCTGTACCAGGGTCAGTCTCTCACTGCTGTTTCTAGGGACACTGAAGTTGGCAGTTTGAGGAGCGGTGCACTGAAATTGTTGGTCTTCTGCCCAGCTGTGCTTGCAGGCTTTGTATTGCAAACGAAAATACAGAGTGAAAAGCTTGCCTCACTTTCTGCTTTGGATTTTAGACAAGTATTCTTGGTTTGTATCCACAAACCCAAATAACTCGTGTGAATATATTGTAGTAAATCCTTGTATGAGACCAGTCAGCAAATATTACGCTTTGCTTTTTGTTCTGCAACATAGAAAACACGGGTGAAATTAAAAAGATAAAGCTGATGTGAACTGTTTTGAATTCAGAAGACATTTTATTACAGATGTAGTTACGTAGATTTTTAAATAGTGGTGTCAGTGCCCTGTGCTGAAAACACAGCTATTCTTTAACAATAAGGTTTACTATTTAATGGTATTTTTTGTGGTTTCCTATTAGGAGAGAAGATAGAAATTATAAGAACTTATTAAGTAGCTTCCTTAGAACAATCTTAGCTTTAACTGGCATCAAAGTAAAATTGAAAAAAAACCCTTTGTGATAGTGCTGAGTTAGGATTTCTGGGTTGTTTTTTTTTTTTTTCCAATTATTCTCTTAAGTAATACTGGGGCTATCACTAGTCTCTAGCAAACCAAAGTAGATTTGTATGTCTGATTTCCAAAGCTAGTGTGTGTGTCGTGTTTGCAGAATACGCACGTGAACTTCTGTTAAGCTCCAGTTAGCAGCTAAGGAGCTTTTTTTCCTAGTTCTGTTTTCTCACAGCAGTGCTAAAGATGCAGTCTGTCGGGAATCTGTTTTATTCTATGTTAGCATGATGTTTGGGCTTACATTTCCATCCTGCCTGTTTTCCAGAGTTGTGTACGTGTTCGGTCCACCGGTCAAAGAACCTCCTACAGACGTCACCCCCACTTTCCTGACAACAGGAGTCCTCAGCACTTTACGTCAAGCTGATTTTGAGGCTCACAATATTCTCAGGGAGTCTGGTAGGTACATTGCCTCGGCCCAGGGATTAGACTCTTGTGTCAAGATCCCTGCAAACCTGACTGGGGGTAGTTACAGTGGTATTGTCAAAATCTAAAAGCTTCTCAAGTAGCTGCAAAAAGTGATAAGTTAATGGGGCGAAAGGCAGGAGCTGTTTCTGCAGGGTGTAGAAGCTGGTAGCTAAAGGACAGGAATTGCCTTTCTGATAGCAGAATTCATTTTAGGGGATTTTGGGGGATTGTGGCTTGCCTCTGACACATCTCAAAGCTTGGTGCTACTTTACAGCAGTGCAAACGTCTGCAAAAAGTGCTGTTAGCCAGCTGAAAGTCAGCCGAATTACTTCTCTTTGCTGATGATCTCAGTCATCAGCATTTACCTGAAGTAAATAAACAGTGTAAAGAAACTTGGCATAGTTTCTAAATCATGGGGGGGGGGGGCTGTGGAAAGAAGGGAGCCTGAATGCTAAGTTTCATGACCATTAGGTCATGGTGCTCACTACCTGGGGTGGCTTCATAGTTCTCAAAGTAAAAACTGTATTTGAAACCCAACGACTTCAGGCTAGCAGATGGTAATACTTCAAACCCTCAACATCCAGGGAGCTTTTGGTACCCTGTGACATGGCACGTATCTTAAGAATATAGTTTTTCTGAGGTTCAGTTATTTTTGTTTTAATTTTTTACTTAATTACATTTGAAGATGTGATACGTGTGGGAAGCAGTTCATCAGCCTTGCCTGTGTTTTGTGTAAAACAAATTACAAAGGATATCTCTTTTTGAACATACATGCTCTGTTTGCAAAGCTGTCTTACCATAGTTTATATAAAAATAGCCTCAAAAGGCTGAGGATAACACTTACAATTGTGTTTGTAAAACTGTAGATGTGTCTCGCTAACTTTTGGTGACACTCGGCTTTGCGTGAATGAATCACTCCCCAAAATAAGGCTTGAGTTACTTAGTGAAAAAGACTCTTTGTACCAGTAACTCAAGTGGGTGCAAGCAGAGGGTGAGAGCCTGCATCGGTGTTAGACTGGCTCTGCAGGCTGCCACACACCTGCACCTCAGACCTTTAGATCATTTAAACGCTGAACTGAGGGGAACTGTGTTTTGGCTTTCAGAGCCATTAAAAAAAGAGAAAGTGAGGTGATTGTCTGGAGTTACCTATCAACCACCCGCAACAGGGATACTTAAGAGCTTTCTCTTAAATATGGCAGAGCTGCTTGCGAAGGGCTCTTTATTGGGCTTGATACGGGAACAGACAAAACCCCACGGTTACGTTATGTGGATCTTAAATTGCATCCGCAGCGAGTTGCAGGGCTAACGGAGCCCAGCTGGGTGTGTTCTGCATGCTGCAGATGCTGAAGATCATTTCGGGTGGCAGTTTGTGTAGTTGTAGTGTGAGATCTCCTGGGGTGAGGTAGCAGTAGTGGAAAGATCCCGAAAGATGTCAGTGTGGCTCCCAATAGGTAGTTTGAAGTACATGTGGGAGATGCTGTAAAACTTCTATCACCCTTGTGTCTTTAAACCAAATTAACGCCCTTTGTGCTGCTGTTTTCTGAAGGTTATGCCGGAAAAATTAGCCAGATGCCAATAATACTGACGCCGTTGCATTTTGATCGGGACCCTCTACAGAAACAACCTTCCTGTCAAAGATCTGTGGTTATTCGAACTTTTATTACAAGTGATTTTATGACTGGTATTGCAGCAACTCCTGGTAATGAGGTGCCAGAAGAGGTAATACGGGTTTTGAAGTTCCTTTTCAACACGAGCTGGTATTGTAGATGACTCATTTTGACTTTCTTCCCTTGATCACTTGCCTTGACTCTTTGGTGTGACTTTCTTTGTCTCTTACGTTGGATTCATTAGGAAGAATATGGTGGTGTTTTGGGAAAAAAAATCTGTGGGAAGATGAGAATCTGGCCAATGGATGTGGCAAACTTAGAGGCTTTCCAGCAGAGTTGAGCCAAAACACCATCAATTAAAAAAGAAAGAACACCCCAACCATTTTTGAGATTTTTGAAATTAATTTTTTTGTATTAGTAATTGGGGATGTCCTGACAGATTTGCCCTTGATTGTCACTTCTGATTGTACTGGAACCTGCTGTTTAATGTCTCAAAGTGTGCTGTACTAAAGCATGTAGGGGTTGAGTTCAGGCACATTCTTCTGGGAAACTTTATCCATGTCCAGTTTCAAGTACTTGTCTCCCTGGGAATGCAGCGTAAATGAAGACCAGGACTGACTTTTTTTTTTTTTTTTAAACATACTTTAAAAGCATATAGGCATTGTTTAGTGATTGTGTGTAACTGGAATCTTCTACTTTAAGGCAGCCTCTAGCTATTTAAAAAGAAAGGATTCAGCGTTAAGTTACCACGTAAACTGTTCCATTATATAAAATGAGGATTTGTTTGACCTTGAAGTTTGTGTTTAAAAACAAACAAACCAACCATAAAACCCGCACCCAAACAAAACGCCCCACGCTCTTCAAAATGTAAAATTGTCGCTTGAAGCTAGGTGGTAATGTGGTAACAAAATAGTGGAGGGTGTGGAAGAGACCTGTATTTATGGGGAAAATAGCTGACGAAAAATGTTCTGTGTTTTTCCATGGAGAGCAATGCATTGTTTAATTTATGCTGGCGCTGTGGAACAGCGTGTCGTCGAAGTGGCAGTGTTGCGAACTGTGGGATTTTTAAGGAACCTGAACTTCTAAGGATCAGCAAATTCTCATTTGGATACTTGTGCTAACATGAACTGATTGTGAACTCTGGAAAATAACTATCAATGGAAACTCTTCGGGTGTCTCTTGCTGTTTGTTTCTTGTTTTTTTCTTTTAGAGCTTTTTTTGTTTGTTTTGAAAGGGCTTTTGCTCAGACTGTTGTTTTGGGTTTGGTGGTGGTTCAGCTGGAGGTGATGGTGGTCTGAGAAAAGTCTGGAAATGATTGATAATAACTCATAAGTGCCTGTGTTCCTGCTGAACTTTGAAGAAATAGTTTTGAAGCTGAAGAGCGGCTGCCTGGAGGGAAGTGTACTGCGATCGACACCCTGGTTTATTATCAGTGCCAAAAATCAGCAAGTTCCGTGAAGCTAGAGGTTTTAAGTTGATTTTCTTTCTTAATTGGTGGTAATATGCTAATAGCTATAGGCTCTTTCTCTCTTGCGTAATTAGTGTGAACCGCTTTCCTTTTTTAAGCTTTTCTTGGATAGTTTTCATCAGGTCTGTTTTACATGTTTCCTCCTGATGTGTTCTATTTTTTTTTTCTCTCCACGATAGGTTGTGTTAAAAATGGTGGCGGAGATTAAGAAGATTCCTGGTATTTCTCGGGTGATGTATGACTTGACATCAAAGCCACCAGGAACTACGGAGTGGGAGTAATTAACTTTTTTTCTATTAAAGTACTGTGTGCAGTCTAAATCATATCAGAAACCATTCCCAGTGTTGACATGCAGTACTGTGAAAGAGTGACTGGAGCTGCTACATCGCATCAGATTCCTCTCCTGGAGCATAAACCTGCAGTTAAGAGCTGTGCTGGGGATGACTGAGTGGGGCTGAGGATTTGTACGGGTAAATAATCATGGCAGCCTTGCCGGTGCGCAGACAGATTCCTATTGCTTTTGCCTTTGTCCTACCCGTTCTTCCCGTTTCCGCGTGTTTTATTGTTAACTGTAATTTCAGCGTCTCTTTGTTTTTGTACACTGCGTGAGAAGAGACAGTTTATTTACTTCTACCGAAAGCATTGTTACAGCCTAAAAACGTGAGATGAATTCTTTGTGACCAACTGCTTTTGAACGGATTTATTATAAATGAATATTTTGCCAAACGGAGTAGTGGGTACGGTTGAGCTGTGGAATTACCGTGTACCTGTTGTAGAGTGTTTAGCCTGTTCTGTGTTGTTTGACGTGTCGGCCCATGGCAATAACGTTGAGCTCCACAAGAGCCATGCTGAGATAGGACGGAATTACCTCTGTCTGTCTGTCCTGTACCCGCTCCCTCCTGCACCGCTCGGTAGCTCTGTGCGTTGGCAGCAGGCGTGGATCCACGGGCGCAGCTTTAGTGTCTGCGTGTGTCCAGTTCCAGGCAGTGAAGTGTCGCAGTGCTGCTGGGGACGCTGATGGAAGTGTACAAAGGGGAGAGCAGCGTGGAGAGCTGCGGCACCGGGGCTGCTGCGTCTCTAAACCCTGTTTCTGTCCTCGGAGGCCGGCGCAGCAGTCCCTTCGCAGCCTGCTGCCGATGTGCTTTCCTGATACTTGATGACAGTTTATTTTCTCGCGTTTGCTTTTACAGGATTTTTTTTTTTTTTAATGTATTATACTTAGCTTGATCCTTACGATCATTATAGCTGTTAGTGTGGAGTCACAGTACCGGAGGTGACTTACCCAATCCACGTAGATCCCTTCGTCATTCCTGTTCTGCAGTTTATGTAGTTAAGTAAGCAATAATCTGAGAGATGGTTACTTTGGACACCTGTACTTTTCCTGATGTGTTGAGGCAAAGCTGTTTCCATCCACCTGAGAATTTTGAGCATGTCCTGTGACTGCTGTCTGTGGAAGTAACAGTTAAATCCTGACCTGAGCAGCGTGCTGGGTACCTCCACCGGTGGAACCCCAACGTGTATCCAGGCTCATCCCTCTTAGCCCTTTGTTTTAATTTAAGCAGCTGCATTTCATTCAGCTGCCAGATTACCATAGTGTTATGGGGTAAAACACTTGGTTTAAACTGTTCAATAACGAGTATTTCATGGCTGTAGCTACTTATATTTCCATTTGCATAGATTTGTGAACTGGAATAACTGTTGAAAGTGTTTGTTCTATGTTCTCTTGATTGCACACATTTTCCTGTTGTTCTTACATTTCCTGCCTACACGTTATGGTAATTTAGTTTAATTTCTGCTTATAGGAAATGGCTAACTTGTGTAAATGTCTTCTTTTGCCTGTGTCATTGAGTGGTGGTTTTTCACTCGGGGGGAGGAGATGGCGTGTCCCAGCTCTCTGACCCCTCTGAGGGCAGGGGCTGGGGGAACGCCGCCCCCCCCCTCGCAGCCCCGCTCCCGGCAGCTTTTGCAGTGGTCTTCATCGAGAACTCGATGCCCCCTTTGTAGAATGGGGGAGTAATTCTCACCCACATCTGCCATACCCTCTTGGAGCCCTTTGGATGAGCTTTTTGTGACGTGAGTGAAGTATTAGCAATACAAATGTTCTTTTGTTACTGGACTGGTCTGTAAGAGCTGTTGGTCAGAAACGCTGTAAATGGGTGTTTGCTGTGGCAGAATCTGTTATAGCGTGGGTTCTGCTGAAAACAAATTTTCTTTGTAGCTTATCTCAAAAGAAAGGTCCCTAATGAATTGATGGCCTTAGAGCGCGTTTTCACTTTCCGTTAGAAGAAGCTGAGGATAGTTGTTTCCATTACTGTCTTGGTGTCTCAGCTGTAAAGGGTGCAGTGACAAGAAATGAATCTTTCTTGGTGTGATGCAGAAATCCTTCAGCTTTTAATGCTACGGCAGTTGTTGCTTGTTGTAAGTAGACTCGCTCTTGCTGCTGCTGCTGCCACCACTTCGTGTTGCCTTGACAGCAAACAGGCAAAAGAGGAGGAATTAGTAAAATGTGATGCAAAGACTATAGAGCACCTCTCAAACCCAAACCTTTCCCAGTTTTGACTGAGACACTTAGTCGGTCTCCGTGTAAATAAATCCGCAGTGTGTAGTCCCATGGTTACGGTGTAACTCGCAAGAAGACTTGGGTGGCGCCGGCGGTGCCCGCGGGCTGGGGGTCGTGGTAACTGTTGGACATCTGGACCACAAACTTGCCGCCTACTGGGCAGAAATCTCTTCTTCCCTGCATGCTGCACACTTTGGAAGTCATTCTTGGAGTTGTCTCTTAACTACAGGCGCGATGTATACCTGTGTGCTGCGTGTGTACTGCAGTTTGACATCCACTTTTACCATCTTTTAATCACCCGGGTTGCTATTGTGTCTGACGACATGGAGCTCAACACCAGTTCCTGTGCTCTTCGGGAACATAACTTTGGTTTGGGATTTTTTTTTTTTTTTTTTTTAAGTCAGAAGGTTGAATATTGAAAATTTTAAGCATAAACTCTTGCACTATGATCAAAATGTCTTATCAAAATGAAATTTGTGCTCCTTGGCTCTCTTTCCCCTGTTTGACACCTGTGCCATGCATTGTAGACGTGGTGGGTTGTTCTTAGGAAGGTTGGTGTTATCATCCCAGCGGTTCTCGAGTGTTTTGATGGAATCCGTGTGTATCGGACAGCCAGAAGTGGAGAGAAACTTAATACTCTGTTCACATTTCTTAAAAAAAAAAAAATATATTTAGCACCTAGTTTACAAACTAATAACTGTAGCTGCCCTGTACAATTGTTCACCTCGAGTCTTCAGTAAAACATGTCAGCAGTTAGAGGAATTTGTATTGGGGGCATTCCCCATCATTCTCAATTTTTAACATTTTTCTGCTTGTGAAATGATAAAGTACTGTGAGCCTTAATTTTTATCCACAAATAAAAATATTATGTTTGAACATCGGTGTGGCTTATTTTTTAGGGCTTATATGTAGAAGCTACATTATAAACAGCCTGTCTGTTTTGGGTTGAAGAAGCTGGTTTGTGGCAGTCGTGCTTTCTGGCTGCAGACCTTCCTGGGGTGGGGACATGTCCCTGCTGGGGCACGGCTGTCCCCGCCCGTGTCACAGCACAGGACACCCCGCTGCAGAGTCACGGGCCGCTCTGGTACTTACCCCACGTGTGCTTGCTTACACTATGGCAAGTGTAACTCTTCCTAAACGGGTGTGTAGAGCCTTTTTCTAGGTTGATTTAACCAGGTTAATTAAAACTGAGCCTCTTCTCATTTAATTACCCTCACCTGGTGACGGCCACACAGACTAGGACAGGCTGCTCTGTCCCTGGGGGTGGGTCTGCAGCATCCTCGCGGGACACTCCTCCAGCACCCCGTTGGGTGGTGGCAGACCTCTGCTGCTGGCATTTAATTGTTTTTGCCGGGAGGTCACAATTTCCAGTCTGAATGCAAATTTTCTCTTTAAAAAGGCAGCTGAGATTGTACTTCAGAACAAAACTTGGCGTGCGGTCGTAAGTTGCCGTCGTCTGCAGGAGAGACCGTGAGTGGGCACCGGTCATTTATCTTGCCTAAAGGTTCTTTCATGCAGCGCACAAGCTACGCTCTGGAATCAAAGGGCGGCTGCTATGATTTTGGTGTAAATGCTTTGGCCTCCAGCGCTGCTGTGGTTTCCGTGTAAATGATTTGTCTTTGAGTGTGGATGTTCAGGCTCCGCGGGCAGCGCCTGTGCTTGGGCTGTGCTGGGGTTTGAGCGAGCCCCTGCTTACGCTCTGCTCCCTGGTCTGTGATGTAAACACCAACCCCTGTCCCCCGGGGAGCGCGGTGGCGACTTGTTCTCGCCCAGATGCCGCGGCAGCGTTTCGGAGTGGTAGCAGCCCTCTGCTCCCGCTCCTGCCGGGCCCGGGCACCTGGAGCTGCAGTTGTCCTGCGCTTGGGACCCGCGTACTCGCAGAGGCTGCAGGGTTTGCTGCTTCTGGAGGGAGCGTCTGTCTTCCTGCAGGGAGCCTTCGAAACAAACGTCTCATTTTGCGTGTTTTTTCCTCCGTAGCTCAGGAGCGATGGAGACTCTGGGCCAAAACCCCCTGTGCGCTTTTCCAGCCTTCCAGGAGAGCGTTAGGGGATTTCGCAGAGCGGCAGCGGACCCAAGGTAAGGGGGGGACGTGCGGGCCTTGACTGAGCGTTGCCTGGCGGGCTCTGGGGTCTGGGGGTGCAGCCGCGTGGTTTCTGGGGGGCGAGGGCCGTGCAGTTGGGCTCGCTGGGGAGCCCGGGGCTCTGGCTGGCAGGGAGCAGGGATGCTCCTCGGGTCTCTGCCCCCCAGCGCAGCCCCCCCGCTTTGAGTGCAGCCCCCCCTCCACCCAGGGAGCGTGAGGTGCCCGGGGCCCGCGCGCAGGAGCAAACGAGTTGGTGGGAGTGGGAAACCGACTGGGGGAAGAACAGGTGCAGAAATGAAGCCAGAATGTTTTTCACAAGGTGATAACTGTCTGCTAAAGCATTTTCAGAAAATTCACAAGTTGAAAAGGAATTTGTATTATTGGATTTCTTCCTGTTGTGCAAGGTTTGGAGCAAGTTTGTTTACCTTTTCAGCACATTGTTCCTGCAATCCTGCAGCATGGAGCCCTCTGTGTCACCTTGGAGTTTCCCCTGGTTTTGTTTCCTCAGCTAAAAATACTTAAATTAGTTTTCTATTGATGTTGATTCGGTTACGTTACTTCAAGTAGCAGAGCACCTATTTCTAGGGCTGCTGTTCTTGCCCTGTGCTGGCGTTATCCAAAGGCACCCGCATTCTGTCTCTTTTGCTTCACCTTAGCCCAGTAACAACCTTTCTAATAAAGCAAAAAAACTTTTAGCTTAAGACATTTCTACTTCGTTTTACAGTGACTACAGCTCCAAAGCGAGGTTTGTAACTCTGGGTTTGGCTGTGCGGTGCCGGCTGCGCTCCCTGCGGGGCTGCTCTTGCTCTGGCGTGTTTCCTGGCCCGATTAGAAGCCGATTGTGAAGAGGCTGTTGTGCAGTGGTGTCACAGCTCTTTGCAGCTGACTTCCCTGAGATTTGGGCCATTAACTCGTTTGGTTGACATGTAAACCATAGAATGGTTTGAGTTGGAAGGGACCTTAATGCTCATCTAGTTCCAAACCCCCCGCCCCGGGCAGGGCCACCTTCCCCCAGCCCAGGTTGCCCAAAGCCCCGTCCAACCTGGCCTTGAGCCCTTCCAGGGAGGTGGAAAAAAATGTGAAGAAAGCCACAAATAAAGAGGGATTGTGAAGCTCAGTGTCACAGCTGGACCATTTCCATGTCTCTACCTAAAGATCAGACCGAGTCTCTTGCAACTCTTCCTCCTCAAATTTAATTTCCTGTTGAATTTCTTACATCTCATCGCAGAGGAGAACTTGAGGCAAAACGCTCTTGCTGTTCCGAGGATAACCGCTTCCATGGAAGTGCAGTGCCAGGAGGTGAGCTGCATCTCATCAAGGGGAGTGGATTCGTTCTGTTTCTTTAATTGCCTGAACGCGAACTGCAGAAAGCTGAACCGGTGCCGTAACTTAATTACTTCATGACAAAATGGAATGGCTTTAATGTTTGAATGAGTTGGCTGGCTTCTGCGCTATCGATTCCTTTATGGTTTTGCTCGTGCTGGTTGTGCAGACAGCAAAGGCAGTCAGAGATGACATCCTGACCTCAGAAAGGGCAGGCAGGTGAAAAACCACCCAGACTCACCCGCAAAGTGGGGTGTGTAACCACGCACAGAAATGTCGACTTTGTTCCCATAAGCGTCACAGAGGGACCAGACTTCCAGTGGGAATTCTGTTAGTGAGGGAATGAATGTTAGTGAGGGGATAAACCCCAGCGACAACCCCTCGGTGCACAGGGCTCCCTGGGACTGTCCCCCCCGCTCCTTCGGAGAGCTGCGCTGCCGGCAGAGCCGCCGGGGCTCCGCGGGGGAGCCCGCACGGGGACCACCTGGGCTGGGATCTTCTCTCGCCCTAATCCTGCCCCTGCTTGTCTCTAGAGAAGCAAATCCCAGCGGTGGTGGGTGACGGGGCTGGAACGGGGGGGCCTTACCAGGGTCTGCACCTCCCACGTCTTCAGCCTCGCTGCTGGCAGCTTCAGAGGAAGGGTTGTAGGTTTTTTAGCACGAGGGAGCAGGGAATGGTACAAATAATTCCATTTCCAGCGGTTGGTTTTGCTGTGGGGAGGCAGGGCACGATTTTGGTGCTTCCCACATCACCATCACAAGCCGTGACTACGTGGGGCTCTGCCAGCGCCCTCGCCTCGGGCTTGTAAGCGGCACATTGTGCCCCGTCCCTCCCACTGATTCCTTTTTTATGGATGTAAGTCATTTAAATGTGCGCTCGAGAGCACCCTTAGAGCTGGGATATTTTTCTTGTTGATCATTCCCCAGAGTGGTTTGGGATACAAAGGCCAATATAAAGCTGCTTGCAGGATTTCTTCCTATTTTAATGTTTATTTTTAGGGTGACAAAAATGTTCTGGGGTAAGTGTAAGCTTCGTGGACAGCCTGAGCTTGGATCGTGTGTTAATTACAGACAAATCTTAATTAAAGGGAAACGGTTTTTGCTCCTTACAGGGTCTGGTAGTGGGTAAGAGAGCTGAGGGGCTGTGCCTGGGGTGGGGTTGGGGACGGTCCCTCACACCCAAGTCCCATGGGCTGCCCCAGGGCCCCGCGTCTCCCCGGGGGGTTCAGACTCACCCTCTTTGCAGAAAAGGCTGTTTGCCCAACGGATTTGTGCGCACGATTTCCTTAATGAAGAAGAAATCACTCAACGCTGCCATGCATAATTTAGTGCTCTCCGACGTGGGCTTGCGGGGTCGTGACCTGGCCACGGCCACCAGAGTCCCGGCACCGTTATTTCCCCGGTGGAAACCTGCGATGCTGCAGGGCCAAGGGAAGCTCAGCGTGTTTCTCTGCAGTGGCCTCCTGGTCCTGCAGCTCTGCCCCAGGTGGTGCTTGGCTCTTCTTCGTGGCAGGTTTTACACCCAGGACTTATGTTCTTGTGCAGCTTTTATCCTTTACGGTGTACCCAAGTGATCCAGTGCTGCAGTTTGCTCCGTGGGTTAATCTTGTTATTATTCGGGCAAGGTGACATGTGATAAGTCACTTCTAAGTGCTCAGCTTGTCTTTTCGTGTCTGATCTGGCCTGGGCTTGCCCACCTGTCCCGGGTTCCCGGTGTGGAGGTGGGATGCTGCTCAGGACATTGGGAGTGCAGCGGGCATCAGTGGGTTTTAGAGGGGAAAAAAAAAAAAAAGAGGTTTCCTTGGTGGCTGCAGCCCTGTGAGGGCTGTGGGATGTCCTGTGGAGCTCTGGGCAGTGTCGGCAGCCGGGCTGGGAGGTGGCCGAGGCAGGGGTTGGATTCAGGACGATCTTTTGTGCTTTGCGGAGCCGGCGGTTTATTTTTAGTCACTTCTGTAGCGCCGATCGCCATGGTAACGCAACGGCATCGCACAGGGTCTGCGATGGGCGTGCGGGTAGCTCCGCACCGGGGGGAGCAGGCGTGGGGACAGGGCTCCTGGCCACGGGTTGGGGGGCAGGGGGCAGCTCAGTGTCTCACGTCTGGTCCATCCCATGGATTTGGTTTACAGGGCGAGCTGGGGCTCGCTGCCACCCCCGAGTGGGGCTCTGCACCTCTGGAAACCAAACCACCACCCTGCAAGCACACAACCCCATCCCGGAAGAATTTTTAATGCATCCTTGGAGCATTAAAGCTGCTCAGCAGGGAATGAACCGCTCAAAACCTCGTTGACTAAAGTGGATCAGCCTTTTTATCTGAAATTTATGCAGAGAAGCAAAGAAGGAGGTGGGTGGTTCTGCACCTTCTCTGTTTGAAAGCAGGTGCTGAACAATCGGGGGACCGTCAGGCTGCAAAGGCTGGAGCACGTGTCCAAGAGCAGAGCCAGGCACGACCCCCCTCGCCTGCCCGCCCTGGGCACCTGCTCACCTCCAGAAAGGTCTGAACACCCAGATTCCCCTTGACCTTGGAAAATCTTCCCTTTCCCAATGACGAATTGTTTGATCACTAGTTGCTCTCGGTGCAATCCAGGGCAAACCCAGAAAAGCCGCTTGTCAGTGATCTCACTGAACGCTCCGCAAGGAGGAAAAAAAGTGTTCATGAACACACTCAGGCATTTTTCTTTTTGCTTGGGTGTGATAGGAGTGGTATTTGGCTCCAAGATTACAGCTAAAAAATATTTGAGAAGATAAAAGGCTGAAGAAAGCCCACTTCCACTTCAGTTTTTTACTTTCAGCAGACTAACTCACTTGAAGCTGAATGCAATCCTGTGCTCCGAGCTCCCTCGCGCCCTCCAAGGAGGCAGCTGGGAGCTTTCCAAGGGGCTGCCCTGGGGATTTATGGAACGTGCTGCAACATGCAACCGTTCCACCTCCATTTCATGAAGAAATACAGCGCGTTTTTACCCTCTGCCACTTTTAATCGCAGGGGGCTCTCAATCAGATGTCATAAATCTGGAAGGAGCAGCACTCCAGCAGTACAGCAGCAAATTGCAGGTGGCTGTGGTTGCCCACGGGCCAGGTGAGAGGGGGCACGGTGACAGCCGGAGCGGGCTTTTGTGCTCCCTGCCAGGGGGGGGATGGATACCTGGAAATAAATTAACACCAGTTTCTGGTGTATCGGATGCTGGGATTTCTCTTTAGAAGCTGAAGTCTATCGATACGTCTCACTCGTGGTTATCCAATGCTCCTCGTGGGCAAAAGGCTGGAGGGGGAGTGTGTGCTGCAGCGCTGCTGGGTTATAAATGTATTTCACGTTACTGTTGGGCTCTCCTGTGCTGATTATTTAGTTGTGGGGTTTTTTTGGGGGGTGTTGACTGGCAGAGGAGGATAAGCTGCGGAGCTGGCATAGCTGAGGAACCAGAATGCTGAGGGGAGAGCCAAGGAATAGTTTTAAAAACTAAATGAAGCCTGCTGCGGACATACAGCAGTTCTTAAACATCATTTTGGACGTGTTCTGTGTTTCCCAGGTCACGGCTGCTTGCTGTGAATAGAGGCATGAATGAAGGGAGGCCTGCTCCTCCATCCCACGAGGGCCGACGGGATGCCGGATCCCTTCCCAGTTTATTCCAGGAAAATGAAAACAGCAGGGAACGCCCGACCTGCCGCAGTGAATTTTTGGAGAGCTTGCCTGTATCTGGAAGCACGCCGAAGGGGCCGGCCGGGGACCCTTCCCCTGGCGTTGAGGGCTGCCGGCGCTGCCACGCGCTCCCAGGAGCCGAGAACCGGGCAGGGGGATCGGGGGGAGCTCAGAGGTGCCCCTCGGGCTCCCGTGGCAGGGGGTTGGGGCTCTCCCCGAACCCTCCTGTGCATAAGTCACTACGTTTAAAGGCTGTCAGAGCAGGGTGAACCACTTAAAACCAATTAAGTACCTTAATGGATCTTTCCCTGATGGGGTTTCAATTACCTTAAGTAGAAGACAGTGCGGAGCAGGAGTGCCGTTAGCCTAAAGGCAATCGTTTAGACTCCTGCTAATTGGATCATGCATTTGAAAATTACTGTGCTCCTACGGGATGAAATCTATATGGTTACTGAGATATCACTTACAGATATTTTCCAACTCAATCTGTACCTGTGGAAGATTTGCGTTTTTCTGCTTGGAATCTTCTAAATGGGACCTTCCTGCTGCGAATTTATCCTCCTTGAGATGAGCAGTACCTGAGGATGCGAACAGATTTCAGACGTGTGTATACGTTGCTGAAAGAATTCGGGGAACGCTTATTAAGAGGCTCGTATGGAATCTGAGAAGCGAGGGTGGATTTTAAGGTAGTTTTAATAAAGGGCAAACTTTAAGAGAGTTTTACTGGATCAGAATTTGCATCCTGTGTTCCTTTAGTTTGGAATCTGGCAAAATAAATTTGTTGTGAAGAAGATCAGGACAGAATCTCCTTGTAATGTTGTGAGGCACTTGGCGGCCAGTGCACAGATTTAACTGAAGTGCACGTCCTGATAGAAAACTGCTTAAGAGATTTAAAAAAAAAAAAAAAAAAAAAAAAAAAAAAAAAAAAAAAAAAAAAAAAAAAAAAAAAAAAATTAAAAATGCATGCTGTGTGAGGTGTAATAATTCATCGTGGGATCCTGATGCTTTTCTGAGCTGAAAACATCTACTGGAGGCTTTAGAAATGCTTCTTTTGTTTACATCTGAAAAATAGGGGGTTTGATAATAAAATGCCGTTTGAGCCGGAGGAAAATGTATTAAACCCATTTAATGGGTGGTGAGGCGGGGTGTCACGGGAATATTCTGGTGACATGAGCCATACTGTTTGGTTTTTTAAATGGCTCTTCTGCACCTCTGCGCCGCTTGCTACCGCTGTCACCTCCCTCCGTTCCAGGCAGCTCGGGATTGTGCGTTTAATACAGATAAGTGCAGGGGCACGTCGCTGGGCGGCCGCGGTCGCTCGGGGCAGTTTCGGGGGCTGGTGGAGGGAGGACGTGGGTTTCACTGCCGCAAGGGACCGGGCTGCTGCCGAGGGGGCTTCAGCATTTTGCCCAGCTCTCCACAGATGCATCAGTACCAGCGGGGATTTCATCTGGGAAGTCAGGGAAAATCTTCCCTAATCCCAGACGGGAGGGGGATGCCTGAGGTGCCTGGCACTAACTGAGATCTGACAGACACGCAGGGAGTAGAAATGAATCAAAATGTCATTAGAATAAAAATTAGAAACAGGATAACTGGAAGAAAAACAAGATAAAACTATGAGAGGAGGAGCGAGTAGTTACTAAGTGCAGAAATCTCTAATGAGCCCAGTGAAGGAAATACGAGGGGGTCTGTAGACTGACTGAGCAGTTTCTTGGGCACGGCGCTCGCGGGGCGCAGCAGCCCCTGCTCAGGCACCCGTGGTCTCACGCAGTGCTGTGCCAGCCAAGCGCCGGGGAGTCACTTCTGGGAAAACTCTTTCTAATGGTGCTGCTCCAAACAAGCCCCTAAAACTCCAGTGAAACTCTCGCATCTAAAAAATTCAGAAGAGCTTGTGGAAATATTTCTTTGCCATTGGTTCACCTCGCATTAGCGATGAGGAGAGAGCTGGAGCTGACAGAGATGAAGCAGAAGGGGGATTTATTTTGGGAGACGGGGAGAGTGAGTATAAGGAGTCCCAGCTGCAGCCCGTGCTCAGCTAAAGCCTCGCTGCAGACCTGTCCGTGGCACCTTCCGCAGAGATCACAGCTACAGCCCCCGCTGTGACACGGAGACAGGGATGGCTGCAGCCAGCGGCACGTCTCCCTCCATGCTGCAGAGTCGAGTTTGGAAACGTCTCCTGCACCCCACCGCTGGTGCTGCGGTTCGGTCACCGCCGGGGGAACGGGGTCCCCGTCTTCAGGCAGCTCTGTGTGGGGGTACCAGGGGGGTAGGACGGGACCCGCCCGCTGCCCCAGCCTGCGATGCTGGGGATATGAAGGTCCGTTAGTGCTCTCATGGCCTCGGGACAACAGTT
>NW_020799110.1:1556258-1569929 GCF_003259725.1 Athene cunicularia
GCGGGGACCCGGCTGAGCCCCGCGGCCAGTGGCCAGGCCCGGGCTGGGCAGCAGAATGGCACGGAGAGGGTTCTGTATCGGGTGTCCAACTCCAGGGACAGCAGCTGGAATAGGAATCAAATTTTATGAAGCAGTTTAAGAAGTTTTCGAAGCCTGGAGTATTAATAATAACTCTTAGGTTTTAATAAGTTGCAAGCGCAGAGCTCCTGAGCATGTTTTTATATATTTATGCAGTGTATAACTAAGTTAAAAGTAATTATAATCAGAACAGCTTATGACTTTAACCAGCGATTGCCTGGAAGAAGCAATATAAGGGGCGGGGGTGCCCCAGCCCGGGGCAGGATCCGTTTGATGCTCCGCTCGCTCGAGCACTGCACCCCGGTCCTGCACCCCCGCAGCGGGTGTGGGTGAGGGCTCCCCCCGGGCGCTGCCTCCTCCCCTCTTTCCCTGCTCCGGAGACGGGGAGCTCATGGCAAACTGGTCAGGGAGGACTCACCAGCCCTGGTCTGGGAAACGACTCGTCCTGGCGTAGCGATGGTCAGGGCTGGGCTGGCGGGTGCTGGCGCGAGGCGGGTGAGGCTGAGCGAGAGGCTGCGGGGCCAGGGGCTCGTCGCCCCCCAGGAGGGCCATGCCCTGGTCACCCTGGTCACGGCGGGCTGGCCGGGAAGCCGAGTATTTCAATACAGCCACAGAAATGCTGTATCAATATTTAAAGCCAGCTGGCTAGCTTTGCTTTCAGGAAAGCAATCTTTCTGCATCTTTTATAAGGTGAGCCAGGGTCTCCTTACCTGCCAGAAGATATAATCCTCCAAGAGACAATATCCGATACCTTACCTACCTAAACGAGACATCGCAGGAACATCTCCCCTCACAATAGCCTGCTGTACAACCAACAATGCCCCATTTAGAGAGGAACTAATTGTCAGCATCTGCTTTTAATTTAGTTTACTTTTAAGGTGACTGATACCTTGTAAGGTCTTTGGGAACAACAGGGTGGTTCTGTGGTTAAGGAAATGTTAAACATGGAAGGCTGGGGAAGCACAATGGGCCTTTTATACAACTGTTTAAGAACTTTATTTTGCTTTTGTTAGCCAAGTTCCAAGTGAAAGAGCTTGCAAAATCTTACAAGGCTTGAGACTACGTATCTGTAAAATGAGTTCGTGTTACTTCAGCTGCTCAGGGTTGATTTAAAGGCTTCTGGTGTTGCTGGAAACCTTTTCCTTTTTGGGAAGTGCTAGAAAGCTTAATGACAAATGAGGTAACATCTTAGAACAGGCACAGACCTGGAATTTGGTAACAACTCGAATTTTGAATCATTTTTCTAGAGTTTTTGCAAACTTTCCAAAGAACCTTTTAGCGCCATCTCTGCTAAATGGGTCAGATAACACTAGTTTCTGTAGAAGTTTTGTAGGGCTTCTTTCCAAAGGGAATGGAACTGCTTTCTTAAAAAAAACACCTAAAAAGAGCTAAACTGGCAGAGGCTGCCCAGGTGGCTGGAGGGACCCTGGTCCCGGAGGGGTGACGGGAGCCGGGCTGGTCCCAACTGGCCGAGAGGGAGCCGGCAGCAGCCTGGGGGTGCCTGGAGGGGAGAGGGGAAGGTGCTGGATCCAACCCCCCCGGGAAGGCCACAGCTCCGGAGCTTCGAGCTGGACCTTGGGAAAAGGTTTTTCACCTTCCCAGAGGGCTGGCGAGTCTCCAGCCTTAGGGGTCTGTAAGACTTGGGTGAGAAAACTTATCCAGGGCTGGTGACAGACCTGCTGCAGGAGGGAGACGGGGCCAGAGACCTCCAGAGCTCCCTTTCCCTGCTCCCCTGAAGATCTCCATCCAGCCCTGATCCCTCTGCAGCTGCTTGCAGGTCGCCTCTCCCGGTGAGACGGACGTGTCCTCCGTGCAGGGCACGGGGAGGGGGGGTTACTCTTCTTTTTGATGCAATGGCTTTAAAATCCTGCTTTCCTCTTTGCCTGCCTCTCTCCAAACAAGGACATGTTTGTGCTCCTAAAGTGGCTGCTGTGATTAGTGCTGTAATCTCCATATCAGCTTTTACATTTCAAACCAGAGAGGGAAATTAATTCAGTTCTAGGATCCGCTCCTTTCATATATTTTTCCCCAAAACACCATTTGCTCAGCAAACAAATGAACGGGGAAAAGCCGTAACTTTGTTCTCGTCTTAAAGGCGATCAAATACCCCAATTTTTACAAATCCCTTGGAGGATGGAAGTTCTGCTGCATGGGGCGACCTGAAGAGCCGGAGCACTGCATGTGGGAGGAGGAGGAGGAGGAAGGATGGACGGGCTGGCTCAGCTCTAACACAGCCGGTTGGTGAGGACACCGATGCTCCAGGGCCGCATCCGTCGGGAATCGGCTGCGATTTGCTGGGCTGAGCCCACGTGGCTGCAGGTTTGGCATCGAGGGGAGCACACGCGTGACTTACGCTGGTTGGAGCCCTCCGGCGTTTACACCTTTAGTGAGCTGGACCCTTTTTTCCACTACTGTCCATCCAAACACCTTGTTTCATACGAGTCCAGTTTGGGTGCGCGGCGTCGCAGGTGTTTATACGTTGTTTTTTAAGAACCGTCCTCAATCGTTGCAAACCGAAGCGCGCTGGCAAGCAGAAGCTGCTACAGATGTTTCCATGAGAAGGTTGCAGCTCTTCTTTCTGGTTAAGCTCCGCAGGCACATATCTAATTACAGCTTTGTGGCCCGAGATAAGGTTATAGGGGAGGGAAGTGCGTGCTGAAAATCAGTTTAAATGATTTGAGGGCAGCGACTTAGTGCTGGGGTGCTGCCTTTGCACCGAGAGCGGACGCAACATGCTGGCGGCACGCACGGGGACCATGGGGGGTAAAAATGCTGAGGAAACGCTGAAGCTGAGGAAGCAGTCGGTGCTTTCCCTGGGGAGCAGGGAGAGAACTCTGAAGAGCTCCTCGGAAAGCGTGAAGGAGGGCCGGGCGCGGGCCGGCCAGCCGCAGCAGCGTGCCCGACGGCTGGCTCTGCTGCGGGAGCTGGAGATGAACTGGTACCTGCGGGTCTGCGAGCTCTCCCACGAGTACACCATCGCCTACACCACCGGCATGCCTCACAGGTACGTACCCCGCGCTCGCAGCAGCAGCCTGCGCTACAGGAAACGCTGCTGCTGGTGGTGAGGATGGCAGTAAGGACAGCAGAGAGCTTTAGGCTTTAATCTGACTTTTCTGATGATTCGTTTTATTTTTTTTTTTCCTGCACCCGATGGATGTGCATTAGAGCTGAAAATTCTGCAAACTTGTTTCTTAGTTTCCATAACTTCTTCGGTATAAACTACCTGTGGTTACCCAGCCTTATTTCTCATGAGCTGTTTTGTCCAAATGGCCGTAGTTTTGTTTGTATTTAGGTGAAAAGTTGCCGCTGTCGTGCAGGGGCTGTGTGCGTGACAGGAGAAAAGGGCCGGAGAGCCTCGGCTGGGTGCTGCTGGCCCCGGGTCCCCCTTCCCTCCCCGGACCCAGGCAGCGGCAAGCAAGCCACTGGGGAGGGGGAACCTGCAGCTGCTGAATCTCTAATTCCAACGATCTTAAATGTCACAGCTTCCAGAATCTGATCTTACTCCTTTAAAAAAAAGAAAAAAGTGAGGGGATATCGGTATTAGTGGAAATTAGACGTGCAACTCTCTAATCTCCTGCACTGAGTAAGAGCCTTAATGAAATAGGAACCGAAATACGAATTTCCTGGCGTTGCTGTCTCTGTCCTGCTGTCCCCAAACAGCACCAGCGTGGTGACCGGGCGGCCGCGGTCGCTCGGGGCAGTTTCGGGGGCTGGTGGAGGGAGGACGTGGGTTTCACTGCCGCAAGGGACCGGGCTGCTGCCGAGGGGGCTTCAGCATTTTGCCCAGCTCTCCACAGATGCATCAGTACCAGCGGGGATTTCATCTGGGAAGTCAGGGAAAATCTTCCCTAATCCCAGACGGGAGGGGGATGCCTGAGGTGCCTGGCACTAACTGAGATCTGACAGACACGCAGGGAGTAGAAATGAATCAAAATGTCATTAGAATAAAAATTAGAAACAGGATAACTGGAAGAAAAACAAGATAAAACTATGAGAGGAGGAGCGAGTAGTTACTAAGTGCAGAAATCTCTAATGAGCCCAGTGAAGGAAATACGAGGGGGTCTGTAGACTGACTGAGCAGTTTCTTGGGCACGGCGCTCGCGGGGCGCAGCAGCCCCTGCTCAGGCACCCGTGGTCTCACGCAGTGCTGTGCCAGCCAAGCGCCGGGGAGTCACTTCTGGGAAAACTCTTTCTAATGGTGCTGCTCCAAACAAGCCCCTAAAACTCCAGTGAAACTCTCGCATCTAAAAAATTCAGAAGAGCTTGTGGAAATATTTCTTTGCCATTGGTTCACCTCGCATTAGCGATGAGGAGAGAGCTGGAGCTGACAGAGATGAAGCAGAAGGGGGATTTATTTTGGGAGACGGGGAGAGTGAGTATAAGGAGTCCCAGCTGCAGCCCGTGCTCAGCTAAAGCCTCGCTGCAGACCTGTCCGTGGCACCTTCCGCAGAGATCACAGCTACAGCCCCCGCTGTGACACGGAGACAGGGATGGCTGCAGCCAGCGGCACGTCTCCCTCCATGCTGCAGAGTCGAGTTTGGAAACGTCTCCTGCACCCCACCGCTGGTGCTGCGGTTCGGTCACCGCCGGGGGAACGGGGTCCCCGTCTTCAGGCAGCTCTGTGTGGGGGTACCAGGGGGGTAGGACGGGACCCGCCCGCTGCCCCAGCCTGCGATGCTGGGGATATGAAGGTCCGTTAGTGCTCTCATGGCCTCGGGACAACAGTTGCAGAGAAAGAATGGCTGGGTAACGCACGTGGCCATGCCAAACGCCCCTCTGTGACATTGAATTATAATCTTTTAAAATATGTTCTAGGTTTGGGATCAGTCTTTGTTTATCTGCTTTGAAAGATTTAAGGATTAGTTGACTTCATGATACATCCATCACTTGATTATTTAACTTATTTTTCCAGTGTATTTGGGATTGAAATGACAGTCAGAAAATGACTTGATATTGAGAATGGAAGACCCTCAGAAATCTACCTCCGTGGTGTGTGTCGTACGCTGTCGGCATTTCTTCGCTGTGGGCTGGTGCTGGCCGGGGAAGGTCGCTGCCATCCCCCTGGGTGTTATCTTACCTGGAGGGTGCTGGATGCCCTCGGGTGGTGGCTTTGGTGACACAGTGAAACCTGTGCTCTTTCTCCCATCACCCCTCAGGGATGAAGATCCTGAGAACCAGAAACTTTTTGCTTGCTCTTTAGCAGCGGTGAAATAACTGTTGGTTGGTTTTGGGACGTTTATTTTGAGGCGTAGCGCTCAGACCTGTCCTCGCCTGGTGCACCGTGCCGGGAAGCAGCCGGTTCTGTGGAGCAGGAGGTTTCGTAGTGGCTGGTGGCATCTCAGGGGCTTTGCCCATCCATGCAGGGGCTCCTGCAGCAGCGAAAGCTGGTGCTTATTCCCTGCCCTGCCTCCAATGCCCGTAGCTCGTTCCTTTCTCAAGTATTTCCCTTGTCTGTCTGGTTTTATGTTATTTTTTTCCTCTCGGTGTTTGCCTGCTCCGTAGCCTTTGTTTTCTTATTAACTGACAAAGCCCCAGGAGGCTGCAGGTGCTGGGGATGTTCACAGACCAGGTAACCAGAGCTGTGAGAGTTCACAACGAACTATGAGAAAACAAAATGTTTTAATGACTTGCATAAGAGATGCTTGCAGTATTCATCAGCCCGACCTTAGGCCTGAAATAAGCCCTGTGAGAATATTTGTTTTACATTTGTCGGCCTTGGATTGCATCCCAAACAAATATTTCTCATTATCTAAATATAAGACCTGGGAAACAGGGTCGGTGCTCTATTCCCACTGGCAGTCCTTACCCCTTGGAGTACTTGACCATTATAGGTTTCAGGAGATGAACAAGATTGCTGATCTTGGCCAGAATCCATCCTGGGCATCGGTTAAAATGAGCCAGTTGCGATAATATAAAGAATGGCTGGGAGCAAAATAGTGCTCCATAGTCCTGTGGTCCTCGTGGGCAACACAACCCAGCTTAAACCGTCTTACACTGGTGGGGGTGTGATGGCTCCGGGCTCTGCTCCCCACACACTGTTGGGTGGAAGCTCCTGAAGTCCCCGCGCTCCGGCACCTGCTGGGCATCGAGGGCGTCTCTGCAGCCCCGCGTGTGGACCATGCACTTGTACAAGCCCTCCTGCGCAGACATCCCGCCCCACAAGCCCAGCCTGCAGAAGCCGAGCGAAGGGCTCCTCCTGAAAGGCCGAAAGCAAAGCGCGGCCCCCCGGGCCCGCCCGCCGGCCGAGCGCTGCCCGGTGAAGCCCAGCCCAGCCGCCGACCTGAAGCAGCTGGAGAAGTTCCTGCACCTCCATGGGCTGTCGCTGCACGAGACCGTCCGGGCCAAGACGGGGATGAAGTACAGGTACTGGCTGGGTGCTCGGTGCTGGGTACTCGGTGCTGGCTCTGGCGGCAAACAGCTAACACCACGGGAAATTTGACTGAGCGACCCGTGCGCACCTGCAGGCAGGCTTACAAAAAACCTGAACGCCTTCCCGGGTTTAGCAGATTTTCTTCTCTGACTTTCTGAGCAGGGTAAGAATTACCGCGACTTTGAGCAATGGTAATTGCGTGTGACCGAGTCTCGTAAAACTTTGATTTTTTTCCTTTGTAAGCTAAACTCAGTTAACTTCATTGTTTGTGCCCATCTACTGAACTGCCTCTTTCGGATTTGGGTAGAAGTATTTACTCTTTCCGGTGTTTTAATGAAAACTCATTTATTTATGTGCGTTATGGCTGGACAGCGGCGTGACGACATGGAGGACAGAGGTGTTCTGACTGTGGCTGGCGCTTTGATGCAATGTCTGTCCTCACTCTGCCCTAAAACTGAAGCAAAGGGACTGAAAGCCTGAGAACCAGAGTCTGGCTGAGTTCAGGCTGGGAAATAGATGTTCTGTGTGTGCGAAGGAGAGGGACCTCCTCCATGCAGGGAGCTGGGGCAGCCTGGGGACGGGGGGTGTAGGCTGTGGGACGACGACGTCCGTGTGCTCAGTCTCTCAGTTGTCATTTTGATTTGTTTCTGAAGAGGTCTATTTTAAAAGGATGACATCCCGTATGGGACGTAGATACATTCTCTGTGCTTCTAATAAAAGAAAATTTTCTTCAAAACATTTGCTTTCCCTAGAGATTGACTTTTGCCCAAGGCCAGTCTGAGCTTAAAATTGAAATAAGGCAACACGTTTATTATTTTTATGGAAACAGCGCAGTTGTGTCACAGCTTTAGCTGCTGGCTGGGGAAAATTGTTGTTTGGAGACACTGTCCAGGGGGGAGTGAGAGTGTGAAAAGTGTTTTTGAGCCAGCGGCAGGAGAAATGGCAAAGGGCTTTGTACCTCTGCTCTGCTGGCACCGAGGGAATCCTTGGAGCAACTTGGGGTTACACCTTGAAAGCTGACGGAAATGTGTAGAGGACTGAGCCCGCAGCGTTCAACTGATGAAAAGGGAAAATGTCCAAAGGCAGCGGGACGGCATCCCGGGGGCGCTGCGCTCAGAGCAGAGCTCTGACAGAAGCAACCCCTGGTGTCCCCCCCCTGCTCACCCGGGGGGACACCGGTGTGAGATTCTGACTAACTGGGCTTGTTGGATCTGGAAGCTTGCCTCCCTTCGAAGGAGAAATTCTTTTGCTCCGCTTCTGATGATCCTAATCCTACGAGGCAGTTGTGTTTGGAACGGTTGGTGTCGGTACACACACGAAAATTCCCATTTACCCAATTTCTCTGCTAATTCTGCGCTTTCTATGGTGTTGGTGCCCCCAGACATGGTTTAACACCTCCTGCGCCCTCGCTGAGAAGCACAAGTAACGTTGCAGTCACACAGCGTTCCCGCAAAGGGGTTCTGATCTGGTGTCTTAAGCTTCCTCCGCAGAAGATTATCCTGCGAACCGCCCTGATGTACAGACACCTCCCTGAGACTGAGTCTGGCTGCTGCTGAGTCGAAAACGCGTTGGCCAAAACTCAACAGCAACGTTCATCTCTGCTTGCTGCTGCACAGAAAACGTGCCCGGGCTGGAGGAGAGAACTTCTCTAGGGATGGATACCCCATCCCCAAACCTGCTGGAAACGGAGTTCTTAAGTCACAGAAAAATTTAATTAATGAGATGCTCTGGGACTGTGCAGAGGGAGTTGGTGTTGGCCTTGAGGCTTTGCCCAGCGCCATGGGCTGCGGTTGCATGCTCAGCTCCAGCACGGGCTCCGTGTCTGTCGCTTCATGCACCTTCTCTTTCTCGGCTTATAAAATGGAGTGGTCTTCATTCATCGGAGCCTTTAGTCATGACTAAAACAAAGCACACGTTTAATTTCTTTCGAAGCTGACGGATTCAAGCATATGCTCGATTTTAAGGATGTGCATTTGTCACGGCTGACAGGAAGAGCTGTAAAATATCGCCTTTCCCATCGATCGTACCCCGGAGGAGGGAGGCTCCTGCAGCAGAGGGCTGTGCGGAGGCTCTGCTGATTTTCTCTGGTTTTCCAGCAGTCATCACTTGCTGCGCTCTGTAGATTTTTGCTCTTCTAGCTTTAGAAGTACAGAGGCTCTTCTAGTTTTATTGAGAGCCCGAACATTTTCTTTTCCAGCTTGGTTTGTTTCACCTTCCAGACATGTCTTCAGCCCAAAAGACAGCCCAATAAAAGCATCTTTTTTAAAGAGGTATTTAACTATGCGTGGAAAGTAATGAATTGTTAACAAGAAACACTTAATATGCATAAGCTGGTTTATTTGTAGGATGATTAGTTCTTTTTCCTTTAATTGCTTTAGCGAATACAGCTTAGTTCAGCCTATTACTGAATAACTGGAAGTGCAGCAGCACATGATCTTTGTTTCTGATGACAATAGTACTTCTCTCAGACAAAACGCCGTTTGCAAAGCCAATCTGGTGTCTCATTATCCAACGGGGTGTTCATCGCATGGCTTCCTTCCATACACACTTTGCTGGAGTTTGAGCTCTTTTCAAACCGAATTATGGGGCTGGGTTTGTCTTCACGGCTGGGAAGCTGTGACTGTAAAACTTCTCAACGTTCTGCTCATGGATGGCTAAAATAGCATCTCTGCGCTCGGGCAGCTGCAGTTTGAGAGCCTGAAGGGGAAATATTATATGTACACGTTTGCAAAAGCACCCAGGCAACTTTTGCAAAACATTCTGCTGGCAAGTGTTACAGGTGGAAAGTATTTAGGGAGGTCACAGACTCCAGAGGCGCTGCTGGATTAACCCACACGGCAACCTTCGGAGCTGGGCGTGTGGTTTTCTTTTTGTATTTGATCTACTTTATATTTAGTTGAGGTTTGGTTTAAGGAGGGCGAGTTCTCCCTGCAGCACACAAGGGAACTCTCTTCACTTGGAGCGAGCCCTGCCCAGGCTTCCCACAGGAAACCTGCGGGAGCTCCTGCAGCCCGAGAAAGCGCTGGGATGCTCTGCCCCGTTCTGTTGCTTTTGTAGGTTAAGTTAATTAAAAACTTAAAATGTAGGGGTGCCGTGCTGAAGCTCTTGTACGAAGACCGGCCAGCAGATAGCCCTTTGCAGGATGTTTTCTGTTCTGGTTGCACTGGGAAATGCCGCCAGCGCAGAGCAAGCACTCGGCCGGTGCAGGAAGGAGTTGGGCCGCGGGGAGGAGAGGGCACCTGCACGTCCTCAGAGACAAAGTGATGGTAAAACTCGTCCTCACTCATTTTTTTTTTTTTCTTTTACCCCAAATCACTTCTGGCCTTGTCTGATGTGCGAGGAGAAGGACAAAGTGGCGGCTTGTGCTGGTGCACGGCAGGTGGAGGTGCTGGTGATAAAACGAGTGCTGTGACCAGATAGCTGGTATCTCTTGATTCTGGAAATTAAAAATACTTACTGTGGCTAAATACAGCAAGA
Source organism: Athene cunicularia (assembly GCF_003259725.1). Classification (NCBI taxonomy): domain Eukaryota; kingdom Metazoa; phylum Chordata; class Aves; order Strigiformes; family Strigidae; genus Athene; species Athene cunicularia. The sequence goes on from NW_020799110.1 coordinate 1,566,184, forward strand.
GGAAACACCAGAGACCTCTGGGGACAAACCGATGGCCCAAGGGCTGTGATTTGTGTGTCTGATGTGGTGTGTGTCTTGCGTTGGTACAAGTCTGTCAGGAAAAGCAATAAGGGAGTGAAATATTCAGTCTGCAGGGCCAGAATGAATGTTATTGCTCATCTACATCCTTACTCACTGTCTAAGTATTACTAGAGATCAAATATGCTAAATTTACTGGAAAGGTTCTCCAGTTTGGTAACCTCTCCCAGACAGCTATGGCACGTGGGTGACAGGATCAGATCCTGAAATAGCACAAGGCTTTTGGTGAGTACCAGGATTTTGTGATGGCCACCCAAGGCACTGACCCGCATGGGCAAAAAGATAAAATACTCCTGCAGAAGAACTATTGCTGAAAAGTCCCCCGCGTCCCTCTTTACGTAGACAAAAAGGCGACCACCATTTCAGAAAATGTAACGTGCGTAACGGTAAAAGACCGGGTTTTATATAAATTTCTGGGGGCTGACATTTCGAATCCTGCAGCCTGCATGGGCCATCCCATTTCAAAGGCATGCGGTAAGCTGGGCTAGAGAAAGCAGAGAGCTCCGAGCGATGGGATTGTCCCTGCACTGGGTGATTAAACAGGCTTTCATCTGAGGAAAAGAGATGACTGGCAGGGATTACAGCAGATGTGTGTAAAATCAGGATCCGCCTGTAGCAAGTTACTTGCTGTCTCCCACAACAGAGGAGCTGGGGGGAATGCATATGAAATTTCTGGCCAACAGGTTTAAAACAGAGGAAATGCTTTCCCTGCCTTTTGTGATGAAATTGGGGAACTTGCTGCCGATTCTGAAGCTACGAAACATGTGCAAAACCTTGTTAGGTACCAGGCAAGTCCTTCAAAGGCTCTCAGACACAACGGGGTGGATTTAGCCTCTGTCACAGCAAATTGTTAAATGGCAGAAAGCTGAAACGCCGTACCAGGAAAGGTATAATCGTATAATCTTTTCCCAGGGCATCGTCTGCGCGGCTGCCCGGCTCTCGCTGGTACTGCCCTGCACAGGCTGGGCCCCGGGGTGGGGGGCTGAGCAGGCAGACCCCCCTCCTCAGCCCTTGCCCCTCCTTCAGGGGCCGTGTTTATACCCCTGCAGGTGCAGGGTGCTGGGAACGATCCCTCGGCCGTAGCTGCTTCTCCAAGCTCCCTTGGCCAGGCTCATTTCATGCACCGAAGCTTTAAAATATCTAATCTTTAGATGCCAAAATATATGAAAGCGCCTGATGGGGTCCTATAATCCTGCGCTGTAATCCCGTCCTAATCTGCTCAGTTAGGAGCACAGTTGCATTATATTTATTCGGATATATTTTACAGCGTTAATGTGTTCCCTATTTCCTGTGCAGATTGATCTATAGACCCGCATCCAGCTGTGTCCTCTTTTTATAATAATAGCCCGCATAATTTTTTTCATCAGTGCGTTGTTTTTTTATCTTTTTTCAGTCCGGTCAAACCGAACTGTCTGCTACCTAGTGCGGTGGCGACGGCAGATATTCCCATGTCTATCCTTTCCCCAGATGATACCAGTTTCCTCTTGCTCCTTGCTTTTGGTGTTATTTTTGTAGGGTTCCTGCCCACACTGTGCATGGACGGGGGAGGACAGGATGAAAACAGGGGATGTGCGTGGGCTGGGACGTGGCCAGGGTATCCGCATGTCTGTGTGGTGTTTGTAGCGTGGCATTTCCTCCCTGAAGTAAGAAATTCCCCCTTCCTGCTTGGGAAGGATGGTACCTACAGCCCGTGAGCCCCATTTCCCAGCTGGGTTTCAGCAGGAGGAGCTCTTTAGCTGCTCCTTGGATGCTGGCTCCCTGCTCCTGCTGCTTTCTGCTGGCTCTCACCCTGCCTGCCCACGCGTGAGCGCACACACGCGTGCACACACGCTTCCTTTCGCCGTGTAAGGTCCTCAACAGCCGGGTAAAAGCTCAGATCCCCCCTGCCAGCACTGCCAGGGTTACTCACACCTTCTGGCAGGAAGCCGTAGGTGGAAGAGAAAGCAAATTTTTGTCCTCCCAGTTCACCACCCCAGCGATAAATCCCCGCTCACCCTTCTCTGCGTGCGGAGCAGCAGCTCCTGCCAGGGCCGAGCAGGGACTTGCACGCTTGCTCCTGCTTTTCACGCACCTTCTGCTCCTGTCAAACTCCAGTTTGAGAGCCTGCCCTGCCAGATGCTGAATAAATCGCCAGCTCTGTGGGCAAGGTGCTGCCCGCTGAGCCCGCTCCCCGCTCCCCGCTGCGGCATCGGCAGCGCAGAACTGATCCAGCGTCTCTCCAGGGAGCTGACTTGGAAGTTTGGGATATTTATGGGTGTATTTACGTACAGGCTTGAAGTCTGCAGTCTGTGTGCCTGCCTGCCCTGGGATAAAACTCAGTCCATTCTGTCTTGGTTAAAACAGGTTTTATCCGGGAGTCTTTGGGCTGACTTTGGGATCTGCTGACGTTGCCCTGACACAAACCGCTGAACAGCAGGTCCGGGGGGGCTGAGTTTAGGAAAAGACCAGCTAAATCTCCGCTAGCTGTTGTCAGGGTCGCTGGTTTGTTTCAAAGCTCTGTCCTTCAGGAAATGATCATAAAGCCAGGCTCTGGCGAGGCTTCGAAGGGCTTGGCTTCAGTGCCGGGCTGAGGGCAGGTCTCTGTCGCCGGCCGTGGTGCGCTCCGGCAACGCTGAGTCAGCGCTTGGCATCGCAGGTGGCCGCGGCTCAGGTGGAACGAAAATGGATTTTGGTCTTCAACACAAATCCAACCACTGACGCAACTGCAGCTCTTCTGCTTTGCTTAATTGAAGTAAATAACCAAACGCGACGGCAGCTGCTCTCCCTCGCTGCCCCGTGTCCGTCCCTCCCACCGCAGGTCTCCCAGTATGAACAGAAAATGCTCTTTATCGGCCCCAGCAGCGCAGGGCTATGGCCCAGTCTGTGCTCAGAGTGCTCCCTTGGTTTTTCTTTCTTGGTTATTAATCCTAGTTTGTACACCAATAATTATTAATAGTGAGTTTTCATTGCATTCTGAGTTTGCAGGGCTTGAATGCTTGGGGTAATGTAAAGAGGAAACTTTCCTGGAAATGCAGTGCTTTGTCCAGCCTAGCAGATTCCAAAGGCAAAACATTTAGAATAAAAAAATGCCATTTTGAGACCTGGGGGTATCAGGAAGAATTTAGCGGAATGGGAACAAGTCTCCGAGAGGAGGCACAGCTGCAGCATGATTCCAACCAAGCCCAGTTTGCACAGGGAGCTGCCAGGCGCAGGCACCCCTCACTGTCGGGTTGCGGATCTCTCCTCTTGCTCCGAATTATTCCGGCATCAGGAGACGATTTGGGTTACGGTTGATGCCAGCCCTGAAGGAGAGGGGGCTGGGCTGGGAGTGCCTCTGTGGGGCTGCCCCACAGCACAGGCCCGACCAGCGGCCACTTCCCGGGACTGACCACAGTAAATAACGGGAAAAATAAATCAAACGTGGGGCAGAGCTGGAGCGCGTGCCCCGCACGGCGCTGCGGTGGGGATCTCCTGGGATCCTGCTCGTGGTGTTTCTCGATGTACAGAAAGGGATCTGAGCCCTGGGCTCGGCACTGGGGAGGCCGCCCCTTGATTCCTGGGTTCAGTTTTGTCCCCTCACCCCAAAAAGGCCATTGAGTGACTCGAGCGTGGCCAGAGAAGGGCAACGGAGCTGGGGCAGGGTCTGGAGCACAGGTCTGCTGGGGAGCGGCTGGGGGAACTGGGGGGGT
>NW_020799110.1:1569979-1579946 GCF_003259725.1 Athene cunicularia
GCAACTCCCTGCCAGGAGGGTGCAGAGAGGGGGGATGAGTCTCTGGAGCCAAGGCCCCAGCGCCAGGCCCCGAGGGAATGGCCTCAAGCTGCCCAGGGCAGGGTCAGGCTGGCTCTGAGGAAGGATTTCTGTGCAGAAGGGGCTGTTGGGCGTTGGAATGGGCTGCCCAGGGCAGGGGGGAGTCCCCGGGATCCCTGGGGGGGTTGAAGAGTCGGGCTGAGCCAGCGCTGAGGGGTCTGGGGGAGTTGGGAACGGTCAGGGGGAGGGTCATGGTGGGGCTGGAGGAGCTGCAGGGGCTTTTCCAACCCGGATGATTCTGGGATTCTGTGAAATTCCAGGTGTAACTGCAGTATTTCAGGCTGCTGCTTCCATCACTGACCCTCCCCTCCTCTGGGCAGCCTGTCATGCTGGTGCGAGTACGAAAGGGTTGGGGTGCTCTGGGAGCAGCAGCATCACCCCTGTGCGCTCAGCAAGCGATGGAGCGCAGCAGGGCGATGTTTTGCACCGGTCTTTGAATCCAAAAGTGCTGCTTTTTTTTTTTTTTTTACAGTTTAAACAAACCAAAACGATCAGTTGAAATGTATTTTTATTCTCCTGTGTTTTTCCCCGTACTGAGGCGACCACCTTTCTACTTCTGCATCTCCCCACTGGGTAGAGGCCCTCAAGGCAGCTGGGTTCCCCCCAGCTCTGCTGCGTGCGGCTGCCCGGGGAGCCTGCCTTGGAAGGCAGCTTCTCCCACAGCTAAACTGCCTGCTGCAGCCCTGCTGCTGCCTGATAAGCCTCTTTTTCTGGTTTTCAGTGTGCATTTTCTAGTTGCTCGGCTTCAGCCCCATTCCGGAAAGACTCCAGAAGACAACACAGTGTTTCCGTAATTTCAGTAGCATGGTTGCTATTTTTTTTCTGGGGTGTTTGTGAGGTACGTGGGGGTGTTTAGTGTGTCCGAACAGGCACGATGAGGTTGTCGAGGGGGAGCTGCTTACAGCTGTCCAGCCACAGGCAGGGTAAGAATCTCCCCCCGCCAGCCCTCGGTTGTCCATCCCAGCTGGGGGGATGAAATGCACGTTTTTCTCTGCAGAAGAAGACACCCCGTAGATTGCAAGAGTAATTATTCTTTTCCCCTGAGGACCGGATGAGTGGGTTATGCATTTGGCAGTAAGTAATGATCCTCTTGCAAATCCTTTTGTTAATTAAATGGGCACCGTTCCAACATGAAAGTGGTTGTTCGATACCATTTGGGACGCGCTCTTGGAGACCAGGGACTACTTGCCTGGCCAGCACTGGCCTTGGGATGTACAGCGGATCCTTGGCTTGGCAGTGCTTGGAGGTCACCCGAAGGCTTGACAGCGCCTTGCGTTTAATTTGCTAAGAAGACATTAGGCTGCTCTGAGTTACGTCATGCTCCTGCCTTGGGTGCAGAAAACGCAAAGCTAAGAAGCCTTTGCAGAGGGCTCTGGGAGTGAAAAGAGCAATATTTTTCCCCTTTGTCCCAAGGAAGTGGAGGGAAAATTAGGGGGCTAAAGCTAAAGGCAGTCCCTGGCTTTTCCTGGCAGCAGCGCGCTCTGCCTGTACCCCTGGGCAAGCACAAAACTGGCCCAAAGCCTGCTCCAGCAAGACCTCCTGGCGGGAGAAGTCACCCTGTTCAGGTAAAGAGCAGATTCCAGAAGTCCCGAAATGCTGATTTTTTAACTAGCGATGCAGGCTAGTAACTAAATCGGGGAGGAAGTGCTGACACAACGGTCCTTGCTGCATCGCCTTCCCCGAAGAGGAGTCTGGCAGTGTGGAGAGGCAATGATGAAATTAATTGGACTGAAGATAATTTCTTAGTAATCTGCTGCACTTCAGCAAATGACATTGTTCTGGGTGATGTGATAATTCTCTTCAATGACTAATTCCAGCAGATGCCTCTCGTTATTTGGAGACTGCTGGTCAGTGTGAAGAGTTTCCTCTCCGAGGCGGGGAGTGAGGTCTTGTGCCAGTTTTGCTGGATGGAGCTGATGAGATTCTTACCCCGTGCCACTCACTTGAACAATGAGAAATGTTGATGCAGCCGAGAGAATCTCAGGAAAAGAATTAAAATTATTAAAAAAAAAAAAAACCTATTTGGGAAGGTGATATTTTAACAGTGCTTGTTATTCAGTGTTGGTTTATATGAGGTAATCAGTGATGGAGACACCCAGATTTTGTCTAGTTTGCTCACAAAAGAGCGCAGACCCCCCACGCCGACTGGAGAAGGACACAGCTTGAGTGAAAGCTCAGGAGACCTGAGTGAGTGGGACGTCGGACAAAGGGGCATCCATTGGAAGAAAGTTTTGCAAACAACGCAGTCTGCCGTAGCTCGTCTTTATCCTGACCCTCTGCCAGCTCATCTCAAAGAATCAGAAGTTATTGCATGATAATTAGTCACCCATCTGCTATAGCATGTCCCAGAAAAGGGCAGAATGGAGCTGTGTATTATTCAGCATTCAAGACCGAGACCTTAGCAACATATTTCTTCATATAAGTTAATTTAGAGTTTTAAGCTGTTACAAGTGATGCTTCGGTGATATTTGACGTGTCTGGATAACAAAGTAATATACATAATTGCCTAAGATCTACAATTCAACAGGCACAGCCAGGTTGGAAGAACACAGCTTGGGCTGAGCTTTATTTGGAATACATTTATCAATCAGATTATGCAAAGCACCTGGGGAAAAAAAAAAAAAAAACCTGCGTTTTCTGCAGGCACGGTCTAGAACGTGAAATGGCAAAATGGAAAAACCGCCTCTCTGCCACAAGCTGCCAGCCGCAGTGAGCTCCTCTAACTCCTGACCTCCCTTAACTGTTTTGTGGTTTTACAGTAGAAAAGCGTGGCTGTAGCTGGGAACACGAGGTGTTATTTAAGGGCTCCTGCAGGGGGGTTGGCCTGTGGCCGGCCCACGGGCTGTGCTCAGGGTGGGTGTCCCTTGGCGCCCCCAGCCCAGGTTCTGCCCCGCCACGCAGGGAGAGGGCGTGTGGGGTCCCTCAAACCCCCTGAAATACCACAGGAGTGAGAAAAACCTTTGACCGCTGTCTGGGGTCCCTGAGCCTGGCACAGCAACCCCGTACGCCGCGGGGTGGGCGGCTCAGTAACCAGGATACCCCTGTCGGGGGGGGGGAAAGGACAAGAAAACCTCTTGTACCGTGCTGTGGAGCTTTGTGTGGCTCTGGGTGTTTTAATCATGTTTAATCCTGTTCGGTGTATTACAGTACATTAAAATAATGGTCATTGGAGCCCATCTTGTAAGCCACAGGCTTGCAGTCATGTGAGAAATGGAATAGATAACGTGGGAAATCTGAATTACCTGGTTTGGAGCGGGGGGTAGCGCAGATAATAGTGCTAGGGAGTGTGCTGGGGGATGTGTCCCTCTGCCCGGGTGAGCGGCTGGGGGACTGAACTGGGTGCCTACTTGCTTACATCCTCTGTAAGACACAGAAAGCTCTGGGTCTCAGGTTTAGTATTGATTCTTTCACGTTATATTAAGCAACAATTTATTTAACACTGCACAGAGCTGGCTCGCTGTTGCAAGTTCTTTGGTAGCAGGCGGCTCCCTCGGTGCCCGCGGCTGAACCGGGGGGCTGTTGGCTGTTGGTGGGGATCCTGGTGCGGCCGGTGAGCATCCGTGGGGCTGGCGAGGGGGCACCTTGGGCACCCGGTGGGGACTGAAATTTAGATGGGAGTTTGTCCACAAGTTGCCTGTGAGCAGATTTCAATATGATGTACGGATTGCACACGTTATATAGAAAAAAAAAAAAAAAAAAAAAAAAGGAGGGCTCTGAAACAGTGTGGGTTTATGAAGTTGTAAAGGGAGAATTTTGCTGCTTATTTTTAAAACCCCTTTTCTCCAGGCTGAGCTGGTGCAGCCGTAGCCGAGGGGCTCAGCTCCGGGGGCTCAGCTCCTGCTGGGGCAGAGCAGAAACCCTCGGCAGCGCTGCCGGCAGGGAAACCATCTCACACATTTATCACCCTGCTGGTATCTGGCTCAATTCTAATTAGAATTAAGCAAAGCTGGTGTATTTTTCATGCCGGTTTTGATTCGTTTATCGTTTTGTCATACCCTGAACGTTTAGCATTTTATCATACCCTGTAACGCAAACGTGAGGGCTGCGGAAGAGCAGGGCAGCCTCCCGGGGGCTGGGAAGATGCTGCCTCATTAATACCCCAGTCTCAACACACTGGCCCAGTCAGCAGAGCCAGCAGCCCCGCTCTGTTTGCCCACGCTGCCCCATTCCCCGTTTCCATCCCTCCTGGGAGGACGGAGCCCTCGCAGCCTGGTTGCCGGGCGCAGGGCTGGAGCTGATAGCAGATCTCAAGGGCTATCAGAAGCAGCCTGGGGTGGGTGCTGCAGCCAGCCTGGCTGAAAACCTGCCAGAAAGACGCTTTTTAACTAAAAAACCTTTAATGGGAATTTTGATCAGTCTTCCTCAAGTGCAATTACAAATGCAAATTAAGTTTTTCGTGTGAAACCAGTGAAAATATGACTGTTTGCTAGATAAGCGCAGTGCTTTTGTTCTGCAGCTCATTTCCTTGCCAAGCTTCCAGGGTTGTTATCAAAAAGAAATGTTCCTCGTGGGTTTAGATATACCCAAAAGAGCTACAAATAGCTGCGGGGTTTGTCGCTGCTGCTTCAGACAGGACCCACTCCTCGGCTGAGCTTGCGAGCATCCCGCTGCGGCAAGGCCTGGGCTGTTAATTGAAATTAATACCACGGGAGCCCTTTGGGGAGCGGCAGCCTAACGCCAGCTCGCTCCTGGGCTCTTCTCCTCGCTCTCCTGGGCGGCAGCGCTCGGGATCTTGCCAGGGTCCGTGTCAGCCCAATTTGTGGAGATGTTAACGGAACTGCTGCAATCATAAGTAATTAGCCCAGCAGGAAACCTGTTTTCAAACAGCCATTGAGATGGAGTGAAGCGGCGGAGAGATGCGCACGGGCTGTATTTATAATCAGAGCTTTTATGGCCCAATGAAACTTTTATTGGGACATAAGGCAGAATTGCCCTGAGTGCATCCTGCTGGGCTGCGGAAGGGTTATCGCGTGGAATCTGAAAGTCAAGGATTTGGGGCAGTATATCAAGGTAATTCTCGCGAAGGCCAGTCTGGGAGACTCCTGCCTAAACCGTCTGTGCTGGGTTTTGGCAAGGCAGCTGCAGACAGACCGCAGTGCCTGTAACGGGGTCTGGTCTGTTAGATAAAATAAAGGAGGGCATTTTTCAGGTGAAAAAGCTCCAAGGGCAGAACTCTGCATTCCCCAGGCCCCGCTCCTGGAGCATGATCCTGCCGTCACGGCACTGCCAGCTGCAGTTTGAATGCTTACGTGCAGCTTTCTGAAGTTTGGTTGATCCGATTACAGGGCGCGCAAAGCCTTGCTGAGCACCTGTCAGCGTCCAGCGTGGTTAAGAGTCTCTCACGAACGCTGAAATCAGGTTTTTCATGTGCCCCTAGCCTGGAAGAGGTGACTTTTTCTGTCCTGCTGCATCTCGCCGGTGCCCGGCACTGCTCCGGCCACGGGTGCGGAGGGCAGGTCCCTTCCCCCTAGGCAAGGTGTCTGCGGCACCGGGAAAATGGTTCATTTAATATTGCCTGTAATTATGGGGTGGTGATGCAGCGGCAATTGTTTGTGTAATGAGCAACGATAACCATAAACTTACACGTGGCATGGCGCTGGTATGGGAACAAAAGCCGTTTGAGCGGCGCCCCCCTCCGAGAGCTCCGCGTGCCTCCCCGCTGGGCCCTGGGGAGCAGCAACGAGGCTGGTGGGACATCGAAATGGCCCAAGGGGTGCCCTGGAGGGGACGGGACCATGAAATGCTGGGGTTTCAACCCCCAGCCCCAAGTTAAGGTGACATGTGGGTGATTCCCACAGCCCTTCCCAAGGGGGGTGAGTTTCCCTTTAGGCTTCCCCCCAGGGTGGGGCGGCCTGGCAGACAGAGCCATTGGGTAAATGAGCCCCAGGTGTCCCACATCAAGTAACCCAAGGTCAGGTGTCCCACGCAGGGATAAAACCACTCACAGGAGAGGCAGTGTCTGTCTGTGAGGGGGATGCCCTGTGCAGAGTTCCCTGCTGGGGAAGGACCTCCCGCCTCCCTGGGACTGGGCTCCACTCAGGTCTGGCTTTTGTAAGTGCAGGATATGTAGAGATTCAGTGTGTGGCTCCTTGGTCTGATGTGTTCGGCTTGTTGACTCGGTTGTCCCCTGTCCCTTCTATGGGAGACTGCATGTCACCGTTTATCCCACCCATTGCTGGCCGTGCGGTGTCGTTGTTGGGGTCAGTGGGATTGATGTCGGTTATGTATCATCTGACTGACTTGTTTGTACCCCCAGCGCTCACCCATGGGCTGACCCTTGTGTATCAAAACCAATTTGGCTACTGGTTCATCGTTATGCTGGCTGTGTCCTTTGTGCTAGGCCTCATAACTGGCAAATTTGACCAGCGCATGGCTGCTCTGTGCCATGGAGAAAATACCGTTAACCTGCCAGGAGGTGCCGCGCAGTGTGGGCACACAGCCCCTGGCAGGCAGGTGTGCTGGCGCTCGGGCCCCTCCAGATTCACATTCTGGCTGCCTTGCTTAGTGGCACCTGGTGTCCCCAGCTCCTGGTGGGGACACCGGCCTGCCCGTGGGACTTGGCAAAGTCCTCCACAAACCCCGAGAGAGGCTTGTGGCTGCACAGGTGTAACCTGGTGTGAGCAGCTGGTGCTCTCGGCGCAGCCCCCAGGCGTGCTGGAAAGCATCGTTAGCCATTCCCCCTGCTCTATGATCTGCGTGTCATTTCTATCCATCCCCACTACATCAATTATATTTACTGTGCGGGGGGTGAGGCCCTGGCACAGGCTGCCCAGAGAAGCTGTGGCTGCCCCCTCCCTGGCAGGGCTCAAGGCCAGGTTGGACGGGGCTTTGGGCAACCTGGGCTGGGGGAAGGTGGCCCTGCCCGGGGCAGGGGGTGGCACTGGATGGGCTTTGAGGTCCCTCCCAGACCAAACCATTCCATGGTTCTATGATTCTGTGATGTATGCAGGCACAACCTAAACAAAAAAAAAAAGAAAGCTAAGCTGAAAATAATCGTATGCGTTGCCGATAAGGAAGGCTTCTAACAAAGAAACTTTGCAGAGGGGCTCATTGGATATTAGTGCTGACGGGGTCTGCGTTCGCCGCTGTATTAAGTTGCTGTCTCCTCTCAGCACTGGAGAATTTCAGTTAAAGAGCTTAAACTGGCCGAGACGGCATCGTTATTGGTGACCTGGATCGCTGGGTGGCGTGCAGGGGTGTGTGTCTGTGTAACCGGCTGCATGTGGTTGGTGTCCAGCTCTCCTCCGTACCACAACCTGCAGCCATGCACCATGGCGGGGTTTACCCGGTGCACAAACCTCTGACTGAAATAAGGTGAAAACATCCCCTGATTAGTTACATCGTGGTGCAAGGTAACCGGCTTGGTCGATGCGGGGCAGGTGGTGGACATTGTCTACCTGGATTTCTACAAGGCTTTCGACTGGGTTCCCCACAGCCTTCTCCTAGAGGAACTGGTTGTTATGGTCCAGACAAGTGTCTATGGCAAGCACAGCCTGCTGCTGAGGTCTGGGCGGGAAGGGCATGAAATTAAGATCTGCCGTCTGAAAAGATTACAAAATCACAGGATCATCTAGGTTGGGAAAGACCCTGAGGATCACCTAGTCCAACCACTAACCTAGCGCTGACTGTTCCCAGCTCCACCATAGCCCTAAGCCAGAGAGCGCCTGCCACAGTTCACATGCAGCTCCTTGGTATTACTGAAAATACAGGTTTAGGTGGCAATCGGGTCAAGTTTAATGAAATAAATAAGATGCTAGTTGATATTTGTCCCGTGAAATGCTCTGCTTTGGTAGAATGGCATGGCAGAATCATTAGTGTAAAGAGCCCGTGACTGCAGCCACCGAGAACCAAAGTCTCAAGCCAGACTTGGCATAATATTTCAAATTTGCTTCACTATAAGGTGAAATTAAAAAAAAAAAAAAAAAAAAAAAAAAAAAAAAAAAAAAAAAAAAGAAGAAGAAAGCAGTGTGTTCAGCTTGAGCCATGCCAGAGGGTCGGGTCTGCATCAGCTTGAAATGTTTCATCCAGCCCAGACCAAAGGACCTCGTTATATTTTTATATTTTGGGCTGCAGAAGCATCTTTTTCCTGCTCATTACAGCAAGAGCCCTGCCTGCAGGGAGCTCCAGAGAAGGGCTTGTCCATCATCCGCTCAGCTGCACGGCCCCAGCTCCCCTCTGTGCCTCCACGGGGACCGGAGCGACTCTGAATAAAGTATTTTTTCCTTTTTGGAGATTTCCATTGTGCTCGCTGCAGCGACGCTCATCATCCTGCCCCTGCAAGGTCCTGGGCAGAGAAACAGCCTGTCCAGGGCGCTGAAACGTGTATTTGTGTAGGAGCTGAAGAACATCTCCTGGCTTCCGCACTTGCCTAGAGCATCCTGCTTGTCTGTCTTTGGCGCGCGCCTTTATTTTAGCCCCTGGGATGGATGCAGCGGCTCCTGGGGCTGGGGATCACGGGAACGGCAGAGCCAGGGCGGTTGTGAGCATCTGTGTTAAAACAGATTTGCTTGATGAAGCATTTTGAGCAAGTGATTTAATGAGGGATTGTCATCTTCCTCAGGGGGGGTATGCATACGTGTGTCTTGGCAAAAAGCTGCTGTGAGAGCAGTTTGGTGGCACTGAAGCAGCACGGGGAGCCTGGCCAGGGGCTCGGGGCTGAGCTGCCACCACACCCCAGCACCGTCCTCCACCCGGGCTCTCACGTGCCTCTTGTTTGATAAGCTCAGGATTTTCACTATACAAAATGATGCTATTCTAACGTTTTAGTCTAGAAGTGATTATCTTGTTCAGGGAAATGAAATAAATCCCATATTTAAATACATATTTCTTTGGCAGGGGCTGTAACCCCTCCAGAGCTAAGCGGCTTGAGTTAATATGCTCTGCGGGATGTGACTGTCCCTTTCTGTCCCCTCCCCAGCCCTCCCCTGGCACCCGAGGGCGTGGGCAGCCATGGCAGCAGGGACAGTGACCAGGACCTGGGTGACGGTGACCGGGGCACGTCCCCAGGACCAAGTCACACGGTTTGGCAGTGCCAGCAGAGCCAGCTGCTGGCTGCAGTGGGAAATCTCTGGACACGTATGGAACAGGATGTAAAAATACATCTTCTTGAAAGATCTGTGCCCAGCATGAGGCTGCTGCATGTGCATCAGGATGGGAAATAGTGATAGATAATAAATATTAATATAATATTAATGTTATTAATATCAGCATAATTAATACAAACAACATACTAATATAATTAGGTGTCCGGAAACTCTCCCAAAGCTAAATCTGGTGCCGAGGGGTCCGACTGCCCCAACCCCGCGCCTGAGGGTGAGTCCAGGGGAGCTGCTGGGGGCTGCAGTTTGTGGGTCGCTGCGTGATTAACTGCTAATCATCTTTTGGAAAAGATCAGAAAGTAACTTTGCTGTAATGCTTTCGGCCCTCAAAGAACTGCGCTGTGCAAGCCGTTAGATGAACGAACTGCAGAGATCCTCAAGCATTCACCCTGTCACCCTTGGCTGCCCACCCAGCTGTTCTCACAGCCCCTCCCCAGCAAGAAGGGGTAGGGGGGCTTTTAGAAATCCATGTTGTGCCCCCGCTGTAGGGGGGGCGATCAAAGGTTTGTCATCCCGAGTTCAAAAGGGGTCGTTGTGGCCACACCGGCCCCTCCAGACCCCCTGGTCTTGCCACCATGTGCTGCGGGGTGTGTGGGGGGGAGGGACCCTGGCAGGGCCCTGGTGAGGTGGGGGGGGTCTCCAGCCTCAGAGTAATTCCCACCCCAAGGGGACGGGGGCCTGGGCAGGAGGTGGGCGAGAGGGCCCCCGGAGGTGCCCCCCTGCTCCCCTCAACCCTCCTGGGAGCAGGTTTATGGAGGGGGGGGATGTGGGGAACCCCCGTGGACTGTTTC
>NW_020799110.1:1579996-1589632 GCF_003259725.1 Athene cunicularia
GCGCTGGGCAGCCCGCAGCCGGCCCGGGGCGGCCGGGGGCTCTGCGCGCTGACCCGAGGGGCACGGGGCGCGATGCAAGTGTCCATCGCCTGCACAGAGCACAACTTGAAGAGTCGAAATGGTGAAGACAGACTCATCAGCAAGCAGAACACCACTACCCCGAACGTAGTGAATGCAGCCCGGGCAAAATTTCGGACAGTGGCTATTATTGCTCGCAGTTTGGGGACATTTACCCCCCAGCACCACATTTCATTAAAAGAATCCACCGCAAAGCAAACGGGCATGAAATATAGGTATGGTCACGGTATCGTTCTTTGTTACGTTGCAGTGTAATAGCTCTTTACTTTGCCTCTAAAGAATTGCCTGCCTGGATGCATCTGATTTTGCAGAGGAGCTCCCTGCTAAGGTTATTAATAGATTTTTAAACTTGTGCATAACTGGATAGCCTGGGGGGTCTTAACGTTTTTGCAGGCATATGTATTTGTGATTTTATACAAAACCCACTTGCCTGGGTAGATTATACACAGCATGGTGAATTTACGACAGTGGTGTTAAGATGGTTTCTATTAAGTGCTCAGTATAACTTGTATTTATACTAATGAGGAGAAAAATCAATTAGCAAAGCATGTTTTGAGGCCGGACAGGGAAAGTTCCTTTGCATATGTTGTATGGAGTGAAAAGAAGTGTCTGCTGTGGGTACCATTTCAGCCTGGTCATCTCTCCCTGACTTTTCACCTGGTTCACTGAGTGAAGATGAGATCAAAGCCAGTTTGAGGTGAAATGCAGAAAAATAAATCGTGGGCATTCTTACAATATGCTTCATGCGTCTTAGAGATATGGATTCCTCCCAACCTAGGCAGGAAAAATAATGAACAGCTGTGACTTCAGCTGGAAGTGCTCGGTGTGGGCAGCTGATAAGCTCCTTCAGCTGAAAATGAGGATTTCTCTGACATTGGCAGTTGGTTTTTACCTGTCCAGGATGTCCCTTGCGGCAGCTCGTGGGTGACATTGTTGGGGCTGGGAGAAGGGGATGCTCTGCCCCCCTTGCCTGGGGCAGAGCGGCCGCCTCCACCAGCAGCCCTGTGCAGAGCAGCCCGGGGGCTGGCATGGGGGGGTCTCCGTGGCCAAGGCGTGGGGAGGGTGGCCAGGGGCACAGGGAGCTGGGCAACTTTAGCTCTGCTTGTCCCCAGCTCAACCGGCTGGCGGCAGATGCTCCTGCGTGGCCAGCCGTGCCCACGAGGACGCAGGATCTTACGGTCCGTGGGGTGATGCAAAGCCAGGCTGGCTTCAGCCCCGTTCCATGGAATTCCAGTGTGTGTGCAGCCCAGGGCTTGGTTTGGGCAAGCCTGGTGTGAAAATTTCAGTATTAAGTCTCCAGGAACCGCATAGACGGGGCGTATGGAAGCAGAGTGAATGGGATGCTCAGCTCTGATTTGCTGTGAGTTGCTTCAACGGTTGATAACTGCCACGGAGGCTTTGCCCGAGCAGAAGCCCGGCCTTTCCGGCTGCTCGTTCCCGTCGTTCGGCCGTGACCAACTTTTAGCAGGAGGTTGGGTGCTCCTGCCGCTTGCTCCCCAGCACCGTGTCCCCAGCTGCCAGCGCGAGCCTGCGGTGGGAGCAGAAATGTTGATTTAATATCTCCTGGAGCCAGGTCCCAGCTGGATGGGGTGCTGGGGGGCAGCGTGGGGGCAGGATCAGTGCTCTGGGGCGGGTCCTGGGTGCTGCAGACCGGGCAGGGTTTGGGGGATGGTGGCGGGTCCTGCCCAAAGAGAGGCAGCTCTCAAAATCGGTAGAACTCGTCCTTCATGGGATGCCTGATGGGGTAGGTGCTGGTGGAGTGTTGCCAGCCACGAGCTCCCTGTGACCCCTCTCCTCTCCTGCAGCCCTTGCTCAAGCCGTTGCACCCCCCTGCCTCAGTTTCCCCCGTAAGCACATGTGTGGGAGTCGTGTCTTTGATCATGTCATTCAGAGACATGAGCTGTTACCAGGCTGGGGCTTCTTGCTCGTTAGGCTTACGGACACTGTGTACTAATTGTCAGCAGTAATCTCCGCTGATTTCCCACGGGCTCCCAGCGCTATCAGTGCACCGACACGCCGGGTAATTGCAATTCTTTGCTGCCCACATGACACAAACGCTCCTGCAGCCTCCAAAGTTGGGCCTTTGTAAATCTTTTCCGGCTTACCTCTAGACGAGGTTTCGGTTCCGAGGGCTGAATTCTCCCGCTGGTGCTCGGCACAGCCCTGACGGCTCCCCTGGCTTTGGCTGCCCGAGACCTGGGGAATTGCATCAGGAATAGCATCTCAGCGGTGACAGGGCTGATGTTGTATCTTTATGACTAATCCCTGTTTCTGCTCCCAGATCTCACTATATCTAGAGCTGATTTCTCCCCCAGGAGAAGAAGTGGAGGGGAATTTGGAGGAAGAGCTGACTAAACCTCCAGGCTCAGCTGCGATGCTGCTGAATTGAGATAACCTTTAGTTAGGGAAGACGCCTACCAACGGGGATGGAGCTGATATGTTGTGTTCATCTCTGGGGCTGGTTCCTTAGTCCGAGGGAAATCCAGCACCCAGAGAAGCCAAAGGCTTCTTCCAACGGCTGCAACGATGACCCTGTGAAGTCCTCAGCGCCCTTACGTTGGAACCTGAAGTCCTCCCCAGTTTATTTTCTGCTCGAATTGTGTCCCTATTGATAAGCTGTACAGCGTGTGCTGCTTAAAATTAGGTGCTAGCTAAGCTGCCCCTTGTTTTACACCCCAAATACCGATACCCGCTCCCCCCTGAGACCCACTCCCAGGATGCTTCCCCACCCTGGCACTGCCTCCCCCGGCTGCCAGGCGCTCCTGATGCCAGTGGGATTATGTGAAAGGGAGAGACAGCGACTACGCCTGTGACAGGGCTGGGGGCGGGAGAGGAGCCAGCTCGGGGGCTTTTCATCAAACGACATGTTTCTGGACCCGTTCCAGCTCAGAGACCGAACTGGAATATGAGAGACAAAGTTTACAGGAATAAATATGTTCATTGGGGAACATCTGCAAATATTAGGACTCAGGTGCGTTCCCGTGGCGTTTGCGTGAGCAAACCTCTGCTTTGCATTTGCTAAATCTCGCTTTGTATCTTCCCTGTCAGACTGTGGCATCAGCCAGACGGGACCTCCCCAGACATCCCCTCCTGCATGCGGAGGGCAAATGGGGAAAGGGGCTGTTCCCTTTTATCCCTTTTAACACTCCAGTTTGGCCCCATTGGCCAGCCTGCCCAGAGGCCTGGGGAGAATATTTGGGATCGTTTCAAGTCTTTCCTTAAAAACGACGTGGTTGCAGTGCTTGGCTTGGAAACTTGTGATCTGCCGCACCGCTGCTGGAAACAAAGGATGTATTTTTGCATCCCTCCAGTGCGCAGCACGGGAAGAGGGCTGGCAGGTGGGTCTTCACCTGCTTTGGACCATCAGAAGGTCATCGCTTAGGTTCTTCTCCCTCCTAATTTGCTGAATTTTTAAAAAATTTATTGTCAGCCCAGTTCAAGATGTCAGTAAGGTGGATCCAGCCCTGGTCCTGGTCCCCGGGGGTCCTTGGCATGTGCCACATCCCAAACGGCTCCTCAGACAGACTCGTACCAGCCTCCCCATGCTCATCCTGGCAGCTTTGCCGTCGCGCCTGCGGCAGGACAGAGCCTCCCCCCCGAGCATCCCGGCTCCCCGCGAGACTGGTCCATGCCCAGGACGCGGCAGGGAGCTCGGCCCTGCGGGGCTCGGGGCTCAGCTCCGGCTGCAGCTGCTGCGCTGCCGATTTGGGGCCGTCAGCAGTTCAAAAATAGCCTTTTATGAGAGCTCTGCCCACACAGGGGCATGAGGGACCCAGCTGATGAGGCTCAATTATCTATTTGAGTTCATAAATAATAGATGGCGGCGGCTTTGACCACTAACTCCAGTGCAAGCCTAAACAAAAAATTTTTAACTGCAAAGGCAAACTGATGGAGTTAAAGGTCTGTGCTCACCCTTCGGCCGGTGCGGAGCCTGAGACAGGGTGCGGAGAGGCCGGGCACCGTCTCCCAGAGGGGACACCCATCCCTCCCCCCCGATGCGGGATGCCCAGCCCCGTCTCACGAGCCACTCGTGGCCACCCTGCCCATGCCACCGCAAGGCTGGGGCTCCTGCCCGTGCTGCGGAGGGCTCCAAGGACGGGCGTGAGTGACGGTGCCGTCGGGGACATGGTGTTTGCTGCAGGCATTGAGCACTGGGTACGTGGTTGCGTGCCACATTTTGCAAGGTCTGGAGCAGCTTTAGCAACCAAAGGCCTTTCCCAGCCACCCGGGAGGTGCTGAGCTCTCCCCAGTGCCAGTGCCGCAGCGTTCAGCTGCCCGCTCAGCACAGCCACTGCCTGGGAGGGCAAAGCACCACTGTGAACCCTGGCACAAGGGCTCTGGAGGGGACCGAGGTGGCCGGACACACGGGGCAGCTGCCTGTCCGCTCCCTTCTCCCAGAGCAATGGGTACATCTCAAAACCATGGGTGCCTGCACCCACAGCAAGCCCAGAGCAGGGTGGTCTGGTCAATTCTTAAATGGGATTTTTTCTGGCTCACTGCCCGGGTGCTGCCGCTCGCCAGGCTGCGGGCTGTGGGACCTTCCAGTCCCCGGTGGCACTGAGGCCACATTCCAGCGGAGGTCACCACATCCCGCCGGCTAAAAATTAATCAGCACTTCGCCAAAGGCGTTTTTCTTCACTCTGTGCCTGAAATTGTGGGTTATTGTCGAAGGACATTAATAAAGAGCTGCTAATGCATCGCATCGCAGCAGTGGGTGTGCTTCGGCGGGGGGGGGGCTCTTCCCTCCCCCCTGGAAAGGCGGCCGTGGCCTTGACTTAGCCGGGGTCAGAGCAGCGCTCCGTCAGCTCTGCACACCCATTACAGACATCAAAAGGCACAACGACAATCCTACGGCACCAAGAATTCCTCATCCCACTTTTCTGCCTAAATAAATACCTGCTGGCAAATATAATTAAAGTATGTAAGAAGTATAAAACTCTCCATCTTGTTGTTAACTCACACCTTCCCAGTGCCGCGGGCTGGCGGGTCCCAGCCTGGAGGGGAGCGATGCTCTGGAGCCCCTTCCCGCCCCGGGAAACATCCTGCTGGGGCTCCCAGAGGAGGAGGAACCGCTGCCCGGGGGGGGACGGAGCCCCGCAAACACCCGGAGCCACGCCTGAGACCTGTGATTACCGCCAGGGAAATGACTTTCGCCTCCGATCGCGGGCGGTTTCTTCCACTCCTTTGAACGTACCCCGGGGTGACCTGTGGGCAAAAATGGCAATTCTGTTTAAAGTGCAGATTTCTTATGTCGAAGCGTGGTGTTAGGAGGGCTGGAACTGCGTTGTAAAGCGCGCTCTGCGTGCGCACCCCTGCCACACGCCTGGCTCTGCAGCCCGGGCGAGCGTGGGCTGACGGGAGTCAAAGCAGCCTTCCAACCTGCCAGGTTTGCAGAAGCGCACGGGGCAGTCTGGGCCACACGGTTAGTTTGGAAACGGAAGATAAAGCTCTTCTGCTTGTCGTGGTGGAACCAGGTATTCATTTGCAGTATTTCAGGACTTGCGTCTTCTTTTTTTCCTTGCATCATGCTACGAGCATTAACCATAATAACTGCCTCATATATTTAGGAGTCCGTGGTTTAAGTGTTGCTGCAATTACAAGTAGTTTTAAGCACTCGCATGCGAATGGCACTATTATTTTGATATAAAATAACGTATTATTTCAGTAGCTCTCCACATCAGGTTGATTTTTATGGCTCATCGTCTGATCTTCAATTTATTGCTGTAAATTAAGACCAATCCACTGAACAGAATGGATTTACACTGAATTCACGATGCGTTTTCCCTCAGGACTGTGGCTTATAATGGCTACAAAGAGGGGAGGAATAACTCAGAGAAGGGGGGAAAGGAACCGGTTGAGTAAACAAAATCTGTACCGATTTGTGCTGCTCTCAAATTCCTAATGGCTCTCCAGGAGTTTGTAGCTGCTAAGTAAGGCTGTGGGGTCGGTGTGGTCTGGATTTTTCTCGTCTCATCCCAGCGATGCAAAAGCCGTGTTTAACGCTGCGGTGTTAAACCCAGCTTAGACGAAGTCAGATTTAGGTTTGACTGCACATTTACTTACTGTGTAGACTCGAAAAACACGGTCGTGCCAAAGGTACGGTCGCTCCCTGGCTTTGGGGCTTCAGTAAATGGAGACTTTGCAGATGTCTGGGCTGAGCGTAAGCACTGAAAATGTTCCTCCTCTTCCAGGTGTCGGACAGACCAACGTCTGGGTTTTTTTGAAGCAGGCTATAAGGGTGTTGCCAGCGTGGCTGAGGAGAGGCCCGTGTGGCTAATTCCCATGCGCAGTGCCCGCCCCGCTCCCCCGGAGGCTGTGGCGAAGGCATTGCTGCTGCTCAGGGTTTCTCCTTCTCCCCTGGAGAGACCCAACTGGGCCAAGAACCTCCTACACCAACTTTAGTGAATTGAAAAATGGATTTTTAGTGTTATTTCCAAGTGTTCTAATAATCTTCCTGAAAACATTTCTAATTCATTAGGGCCTTTGGAAACATCTGTCCAACAGCTGAATTATATGTGTTCCAACGAGGTCTTGCTTGGGGAGAAACACGCAACCGGCGGGAGCGGCGCGGGCTGGGGCGTCGGCGCGAGCGGGGACTGTCACACAGGGGCGGGGGGCAGCGCTGGGCATCGTCTCTGCCCACGGTTTGGGGGTGCCGCGTTGCCTGTCCCGCCGTCTGCGTCCCGCTGGGGACAGGAACACCGGGGGGCACCCGGGGGTACAGCAACAAGCCAGCACTTAGTCTGCCGTTGATTCCCGCCTCCCCGTTTTAGTCCTGAGAGCGAGCGCTGAGCTAAGGAGAACCAGACTGAACTCAAGGACAAAAGGTGTTTTAAAGAGCGCGTTTTCCATGTCAGCTTTGTTAAGCAGAAGCAAAATGATGGTATTTTAGGGAAGCTCTTAAATAACGCAGTCGCGTTGCGGTGATGAGCTGCGCGGCCTCTCCAGGCTCGGCAGAGCTCGGGCAGCGGTGCGAGGGCAGGGGAGCAGCCTGGGTGGCTGTCCCTGTCACCGTGGGTGGCTGTCACGGCACCGCTGCTCCCCGTGCCACCCGGGCTCAGGGTCCCCGCCGCCGGGGCGGTGCCAGCTGGTGGCTGTGCCCCCGGCCCAAGGCAGTGTGGGGCAGCTCCCCGGCTTGCGGCGGAGCCTGAGGTCCTGCTAGAAGTCACCCTGCTCTGCTCACCCCCAACCGCTCCCCGCAGCGTGACGTTTTCCATTTAAAAGCTGCATGAAAACGTTAATCTAATGTTTAAATGGATGGAAGAAAAGATGTAATGCAGAAACACTGCTAATTTAATTACTTGTGAAGCGCACAGTTTAAGTATTTAAAATGTATTATTTTAGCGTGGCTGCTTTGGCAAAATCCAGTTTGAATTTTGAGCACGCTTATTTTTATTTTAGCCTACCATTATAAACCGCCATCTGTAGCACATGTTTGTTAAGAAATTAATTGTCAGTAAGGAAAAGAGAACGCTCTGCATGAGACGCGGTGTGAGCCCAGAGGTTAAAGCCAGGGTGACGTTTTCCCTGCTCCGATTCAGCAGACGGCTCCCCTTCGCCTGGGGTGCGACGCGCGCTGGGCACCGTGGCAGGAGAGGGGCGGCTCCGTGGAGCTGCTACTACAGCTCCTGCTCCAGCAGCACTTCCATTCATCTCGGTATTTGGAGAAGACCCAACAAACCAAGGTCTGGCGGCACGTGGCGGCGGGTAGATGTAACGTCGGTGGATGGATCTTGCTGATACAAAGAGGGGTTTGGCTACCGTGTCCCTTACTCTGTTGTTCGGGGTGGCCCAGGCGATACTTCCCACCGCGGGGGTGAGCAGTGTTTGGTGGGAGCCTCCGGAGCCGATCCGGGCTGTTTGCTCCCCCGCAAACCCCTTTTAGAAGCTGATCACTCTGCGGGGGGCGCGACGTCGTCCCTTTGGCAAACCGAGACTTGCTCCTCGTGGTACCTGGGTGCGTTAGAAATGTTTCTCAAGCCGGAGATGTGACTTGGCTTGTTTTCCTTCCCCTTTGTGATGATAGTCAGAGTGTGCACATAGAGTCGCAGATACCATGGCCCAGTCTCCAGCAGGATCACGGGGAAGGACTATAAAACCTCCCGGCCGGCGGGTGGGAATGGGGAGCGGTGCCTGGTGTCCGGGGCGCCTTGTCCGGGGTGGCCGGGCGCTCGGCCAGGGCTCTGCGGGCACCGTGCTGAAGAGCCTGGGGAGCTGTTTTCTGGCATGGAAGAGCAAACAGAAATAATCAGTGGGACACAGGGCTCGAGAAGCAGTAAGCTTATTGAAAAATAAGGCCCTGGAGCTCCTGGAGGCCCTTTGTTGGTGGCATCCCAACCAGGTCCTCACGACTTGGCTCTAGCGGCTCCCAGCGAGGAGCTGGCACATGGCTGGTGCCTGGTTTTTGCTTACAGCATGTAAGAGTGGAGCGAGAGTCCATCACGGGGCCTTTCACTGGAGGCGAAACGCTGGGGTTCAGTAGATGAGATGCCCTCCTCGCACGAGAAGGCGCGGGAGGGGCGATAGCTGGGCTGAGGCTGCCAGGATGCCCCGCACCTACACCCGCCCCGCACGGGGCTTGTGTACGTCACCGTGAAAAAATGTGCCCTGTATGTTAACAAGCTGCTTCAGAAATATTTTGGGTACAAAGCTATAAACCTCTTACGGCATACCTATATTTTTTCTGTTGGCATTACATTTGCCAGAACCCCCCAGCACTGCCTGGGCACAGCATCGGCCGCGCTGGCTGCGAAACTGCTGCCACGGAGTTCAGAATCTGTCGAAAATGTCCTTTCTCTCTAAAAGGGTAAAAGTCCCACACAGTAATTAAAACAAAAATCCAGTTATTTTTCACAGTGGCCTCCCTGCCTCAGCCTGCTTATTTTTAGAATAGTTCGTGCAAAGAGCTTTTACCTAAATACTGATGCAGGAATAAATTGTCCCTCCTGTCCCGGGCCGACCCTGCTGTGGACACTCCTGGGTGTGGCTGCGCCGAGCACCCAGGGTTTGTCCGGGGCTGCTCAGAGTCCTTCCCCTTTGTTAGTCTTGTGATTTTGTCAGAAATAGCCTCTCCCACCTGTGGAGAAAATACATATTTTCCGGTTCCAGCTTATTCAACCACTTTAGCTTAATGACTAATGCTTTCCAAGGTGGGGGAGCGGATGGGGAAGGAAAATCCAGCGATGGGGTTTTATATTTTTTATTGTGCCTCTTTCAGTCTGAAGCAGTACCAGAATGAGAGAAAATGGCAGGGGTTATTTAGAACCCTATGGGACGTGTTGACTAGTGACGGCCGGGTCAGCGCCCCACGCACCGGTGTGATTTCCTTCCTGACTCCCCGCCTGGACTCCGGGTAGGGTTAGGAACTCGTTCCAGGGTTGCTGGGGCGCTGAGGGCTGGGCACCGCCCGAGGGTGATGGGGAGGCAGTGGGTTACCCACGCCTGGGTGTGATGGAGAGCTGTCCGGTCCTCTCTTATTTCTGGAAATAACTTGATTCATTCAAATCCTTTAGGAATTGCAAGATTTTTTCTTTTCTTTTTTTTTTTTTTTTTTTTTTT
>NW_020799110.1:1589682-1600390 GCF_003259725.1 Athene cunicularia
GGGAGGGAGGGAGCGGGGCAGGAGCGTCGCCTGCGGGAGCCTCGCTCGTGGCAGGGAGCCCCCGCGGGAGGCTGAGCACGCCGGCACGTCTGCCAGAGCCACGCGCGGCAGCCCCTGCGCTTGGCCGCGGCCCATCTATTTTGCCTTATCTACATTTTAATGCGTCATCGGCAACTTTTCGGAGGATGCAGCCAAAAAAAAACATTTCTGGGGAATTTCAGCTGAAGCGACCACCTACGCACCCGTTGGCCCTACGAGTACGAGAGATGAGTTGGAAGGTGTGAAGAGAGCCAGGAAAGGGGGGGCCAGATGTCATTTAGGCACCTGTTTGTCCCCTCGCTCCGTCCAGCCTGGCCTGGCTGTCCCTCCTGCCACCGAGCTGGGGTTTCCATTGCCCAGGACCCACCTCCTGGCTTCACTGCTATTGTTTTTCAGCCGATCAATATTGTCCTGTTTTGCCTCTGCAGTTATTCTGCTAGCAGCAGGATTTTTTTTTTCCCTGTTTTATATCATTGACCTAATATTTAACATCACTGCTGCAGCGGTGGGGACAGTCACCAGCTCCCCCAAACCCTGTTTTACTGCGGTGGGGACCACAGGGCATCCACTGCAGAAACACGGATGGGAAGGAAGATGCTCAGGGGAGCACCTGGGACCGTGTCATCCATCCACTTCCACCCTGAAATAGCTTAGAAAAGCAGTGTTCCTCCTGGTGCACCTTCACCACGCTACTGTGGACACGCATGATTAAAATAAAATTCTATTTTATTTCTTAGGCAGAAGAGATTACAAAGCAGTTTTAAAAGAAGCCAACATAAGCACAGTCAAACACCGCAAGTGTAAGATCAAATATTAAAGCAAATTTAAGAATGCACGTGGTCAACCAGGGGAATAAATCTGTGTTTTCAGCTCACTCAAGTATCTGCTGGGCCAGCTACGCTGGTCCAGCTTCTGCTACAGCTTTGCGTGTTCATCTACGCTTCTTGTCATTTGAAAATAATGTTAAAAATTTCCTGAGATTTTATGCTTTGCACGAAAGTCAGTACTTCAGCAGAGCCAGGAGTATCTCTGTCTTTGCTCCAGCTTTACGGCTCGAAGCTGTCCTCGCCTCCTGCCCACGCACGGAGCCTTTGCTCCGACACGGTGCCTCGGTCTGAGCATCCCAAGGTCCCGTGGCCAGGGGCTGTTGGGCACGGGGACAGCTGGGCACAGCCGGGCACCACGTGTCTGCCTCGGCCGGGGTGTCTCTGCTGGGTGGTGGGTGAACCCCAAATCCTCCCTGTCCCCCTTGGTGGCTGCCGGGATGCACAAGCGCTGCCAGGAGCTTCCGTGCTGCTCCGACGTGCCTGTAGGGAGCAGCCTGGGTGGCCTTTGAACTCGTATTGAGGTGAAACAGCTTCCATGTAGAAACAGGGAATATTTCTGAGGGACAGACAGGAAGGTAGCTGGTATTAGAGTAAGAAAAGATACTCGGTAGGACTTCGGTTAAAAATCACCATTCTTGCTTTCCAAGGACTAAGGTTTTAAACCCCATCCTGCAGTAAACCATCTTCGAGGCAGAACGCGATGAGGCGGACTTGACGGGCGGTTGAAGGCATCAGCAGAAGCAGCGGCCCTGCCTGGTGAGGCATCGCGCCCATTTCTGTGGCGTTACCCTAAATGAAGTGGGGAGCAGCGATCTGTACCTGCCCCGGCTGTGCGGGTGTCCCGGGGGCACACAGACCTCCCTCGCTTCCTTATCTCTGCACGTGTGAACGGGTTTGAAAGACATAAACCAGCGGAAAGCTGCGATTCTGCATCGCTGCAATTACTGCTAATACGGGTGGTAATTTAGTGGAAACTGCTGTGCGTGTTGTGAAGTGTTTTGTTCACAAAATGGGAGACAGAAACCATTATTTTTCTCTCTTCCCACCCACACCACTTAGAGACAACCTCCTGCCACCGGAGCTTGCTGAGGGGCAGCTACTCGTTGTCTAAAATCTGTAGGTCTCTTTGAGCTGATGAAGCAAAATGAAATCCAGCCTTCAGAGCAGGAAAACCACCCAAGTTAATGAAAGAAGAGAATTAACACCTCCATGTTGCCTCACCCTCGGTTCACAGCGAGGCTGAGCCGCACCGGGGGCTGTTGCAGCCCAGTGCATCGTGAGAAATAAGTAGCATTTATGTGGCTCTGAGACGTTAGGGAGAGCCGAGCATCTTCCCCTGGGGAGGCAGGGAGCTTGGGAGCCCCAGCAGATGCTGACAGGTCCGCCTAGAAACCCGTGAGGAGCCGTGGAGATGGCGTGTCTGCCGGGGCTCTCCGTGAGGATCCATCCGCCCTCCGCTTTGGCCCCGCCGGGCTAAGGAGATGTCTGCGTGTGAGTCTCGGGGGAAGTTCAGGGGAGCAAGAGCCCTGCAGGTGTGGTCGGGGCTGGAGGGGGACGTCTTGCTGATGTCACAGCTCCGGGAGCACCCGAGAGGAACATCACCCCAACTTGCGCTGGTTTGCACCCGGAAGGCTGAGGGAAGGCTCGGAGATGGTGGAGGGGAGAGCTACGACCCCTCTTCTGCCTGTCCCTGCCCCATGGTGCCCGTTTGCACAGAGCCTGGGGACGCCGCAGACCAGCCCCTTCCCCTCGGGATGAGGGGTCCCGTCCCACCTTGCTGGGGACAAGCTGGGAAATTCAGGGTCGGAGTCTGCAATTCCCCCCAGCTCGCTTTGCTCCGGGGGTGCAGGGAGGGTCTCTCTGGCGTTTGGGGGAGAGAAGCAGCAGGTGTGACCGGGAGGCTTGGCCACCGCAGGAAGCAGCCGAAGGGTGAGGAGCCTCTCGGGGCGAGGCGAGCAGAGGCGCCAAGGCCAGCGTGGCTCCGAAGCCCGGCGTCACACCTCGATGTTCCCCACTCTGCGGGTCGCAGGCGAAGGACGTCGGATGTGCTGCAGCGGCCGAGGGCAGTCGGAAAGGGTCTCCGCTTTCATCGGGGTTTTGTTCTTACTTGAAACGGCCTCTTTTTTTTTTTTTTTAAGGGAACAAATTACATATTTTATTCATTTTCTGTGCAGAAAGGAACAGTTCTGGAGCACTAATGGGGATGTTTCTAAGCAACGTTGTTTTCCCACCGCCAGCTTCAGGAACAGTGACTTTTTTTTTTTTTTTTTTTTTTTTTTACATTTTTGTAGCAATAAGCCAAACTATCTGCAGTTTATATGCAGGAAAACAGTGTCATGATTCCCCCAGTTTTGCCTAATTGGGTGGATGCGGGGCTTGAGGCCCTCCCCACACCCATGAGGGCGCGTGCAGCGGTGCGAGGGGCGCTGCGCCGTGCTGGGGTGCCCCAACCCTCCTTTCTGCGGCAGAGGTGGAGGACGTACGTCCATGAGGACACCTGAAGATGTCAGTGCCTCTCCCAGGGGATGGCTTTGTGCTCTTCCCGATTCCCCCTGCTCTGTTCAAAGCCCTCCTCTCCCCTCCCACCTCCTTCCCCCCCACCTTTAGCTCTCAGCATGTTTTTCACTGGAATACCTAGAAATGCCCGGGGAGCACTGGGTTTTGCCTCCCCTGCACGCCAAGGCTGTTGGTGTGACCGTGGGCACCACGGTGTGGGCACGGGCTGCGAGCGATGCTCCCGTGGACCCAGGACCCTCACCCACCATCCCTCCCTGGTAGCCCCCAGGGGCTTGTGAAACCGGGTCCTGGGGGGTCACCTGCCACCAGCGCTGCTTCGATAGGACGGACCCACGCAGGATCTGTACCCTCAGCTTCATATTTCTGGTAGAGGTTGGTTTCTGTGGGCAAAACCATGGACACAAGGCAATTAAACTGGGGCTGGAACAAGCAAAAACCAGCGTTATCTGGTTTCTGTAGAGCTTCTAAGCCTGATGATTCTTCTGTGGGTGTGGAGTCGAAAAATGTTTTAGTCATTGTATGTGTTGCAGAGATTTTATTTAAAACTTATGTTTTTCCCTTAGAAAAAACTCTCACTCTTTCTCACTCTCATTCCCGATAGATACATAGGTAGGTACGTAGGTAGGTGGGTAGATAGAAGTATGGGTAGAAGGATGAATAGACAGATGGATAGACAGACACGTGGCTAGGTAGAAGGATGGATAAACAGGCAGATAGATGGATAGATGGACAGGCAGACAGATGGATGGACAGGCAGACAGGGTGGTTATCCTGTTCCCACCGGACAGGTGGGAATACTGGAAGTAGATAAGCTTAAAGCAGGTCTGCTCAGCACACCTCAGGCTGAAGCAAAGCTGCTCGGCAGCTTCGCCTTCCGAGCAGCCCAACCATCACTTCCTGCTTTAAACCTTAAACTCTTCGTTTTTAGCCTCCACCCAACATGAGGCTGTTTTGGGGGTATTTCCAGGCTGGCTGGATGCAGGGGCAGGGGCCGTCAGCACCCAGAACTGGCTCTGGCGGGGATCACAACGCAGCAGGTAAGCTCAGCCTGGTGTCAGACGCTGGGCGAGGTTTATCCTGCGCATGGAGGCGGATGGCTTGGGGTGGAAGAGGAGCCACCCCTTCCTCCGCAAGCCAGCAGAGACCCGGTGGGGTTATGGAGGCAGAAGTGCTGTTCACAGTGAGGGCCAGCAGCAAAACAACCCTCCCACCTCCATAGCCAGGATGTATTTCTTTATAATTGCTCTGTTCCTTAATGATAGGAGGGACCACTTGTGGGTTAATGAGTTGATGAAGCAGCACAGGTGGCTCAGACCATAAATCCCTGCCCGGGGGTGCTGGGAGCTGCCTCTGCCCCATGCAAGAGGCTTGTGGTGGGCCCCAAGCTGCTGCTCTCCCAGCCCTGTGTGTAAGGGGATGTCTCTGGTACCTGGGTGGTGGTGTGGTGGGGCTGGGGCACTCGTGGTGTGGGTTGTCTTTGAGACGGGAGTTATTTTTCCCCACTGTTTGTTAAAGCACGAAGGGAAATGGGTTTGCTCTGCACCAGGGCTGGGTACTGGGGTAAGTGTTGTCTCCTGTTGGGGGAACTGGGCCTGTGTGTGTTTTTGGGGATCCCCCCTTTGCTAGATGTGGCTCTGGAGGGAGGGTGAAGGCACCCGCCAGCAATGACCGAGGGGTGCTCAGCATTGCCTGAGCGTAAGGAGCGACCTCAGCAGCCACTCGTGGTTCCATCCAGCCTGGTGTTACAGCTGCCTCTGGTGCTGCAGCGTTTGCTGCCACTGATGGGCTGTCTTAGGATCCCCCTCCACTAGAACTAATTAAAAGCGAGTAATTATAATTGCTTTCTGCCCTGTGCCACAGGAGACAAACACTACTCCTGCCATATGGCATGGGCTGCTTTGAAGGCACATTTTCTCCCCTGTCTTCTCCCCTTCTTCTTGTAATTAAAGAAGCTGCCAGGTCTGAAAGTCCCCCAGGCCTGGCTGGGTGCTGGGTGCCACGCCACTGCCCGCACGGTGCTGGTGGCGGAGCTGGCTGTGGCCCGTGGTGGTGCTTTGCTGCTGGGGGCGGGAGGACGTGGGTGTCCGTGTGTGGTTTTAGGGGGCCCCTCTACCCCGAAGCCTGTGGGAGGTACGTGGCACTGATGCAGAGGCTGAATTAGGCGCTTAACGAAAGGCCCCTCCTGCAGCTGCCGGGGTGTGCGGAGCCTGCTTCGGGGTGGGTTCAGCTCCTCTCCGTCCTGGGGGAGGTGAAGGTTCTTGGCTACGCACTGGGGACCTTCCTCTCCGCTGACACCCAGGTGCCTGGCTCGGGGGGTGTGAGGTCTGGGGGTGTGATGAGGGGTGCAGGATGTGTTGCCTCATCAGCGGCTAGTCATAAAAATGTCACTGTGGTGTTTTTTTTTGTTTTTTTTTTTTTTTTTTTTTTTTTTTTTGGCCCTGCTGCTCCCCAGCCTGGCAGCGAGGCTTTGCTGCCGGGGCAGCCGCCTCGGCCTCGAGATGCTCTTTGTTCCCTGGCTCGGAAAAGCAGGTGGGAGGGCACAGGGCAGGTCTGTGAGAGCCGAGCAAGCCCACGAGCCCTGCCACACGCCCTCCTCGCTGCCAGGCTGGGGCAGAGCCAGGTTTTAGGAGGGATGTGACCAGGGCAGGGTGGGATGACCTGGAGTAGGGATCTCCCAGGAGGAGCGGGCAGGGGGATCCCAGGGAGCCGTGAGAAACGAGGGGCAAGCCGGAGAGCAGCCAGGCTGTGGGGTGTCTGGAGAGGATGAGGCTTGGCTCTGGCAGGAGGGATCTAGCGGGGGCTCGTCCGGGCACTGCTGGTGTGAGGCAAGGGCTGTGCGCTCTTCACAGACGCGCAATTTCACTTGAAAAGGTTTTTCTCAGCCCGGGTGAGGCAAACTCTTAAGGACCATGGGATTATAATTGGCCACCCCCCGCGTACCCTGTGAGCTAATTGGGGCAGCAGCAGCACAGGGGAAGACTGATCTTTTCAGGAAGAAATGGGTTTAGTGTTACTTAAAAAGCTGGCTTAAGCAGAGATCTGGAGGAGACTTGCAAATAGCAATTCCAGTGAAAAGGCTTCGCTAATGCGCAATGGAGCGGAATAGAGGAAATAAAAAGCTTTGATTAAATACTGCAGAAACTTCAGGAGGGGAAGATACAGTGGAGCGTGTCTGAAGGGAGGAGCTGGTGGCTCTGGTGAGCGGGACAGTCACTGCAAAGGCCCAGGAAGGAGTGGCACTGCCCAGCCTGCGCCCAAACCGCTGACGGGCTGGGTTTTGCAAGATGAGCCGGGCTGTTGTGGGTTAGAAAATGGGGAAAAACCCCGCGCCCAGGCTGCTGTGGCTTTGTCCTTCGCGTCCCTCTTCACCCTCAGCCAGAGCCACCGCGTGCCCGTCTCTGCAAGCTCAGGGGGAGCCTGTGGAACCCAGCTGGTAGCCAGTTCCAAGCTTATTTTTGTAGAGATTTCATATGATTAACAGTTACTTGTATTATGCTGTTCTATGCAGATTTATGTTGATGAAGTGATGCCCATGCATGCCCCGGGGCAGTTAGGAAGATTGCAGGGTAGCTTGAGCAAGGCTTTTAAAAGCAAAACCAGCAATGAGGGGAAGAGTTTCCAGCTGGCTCCTAAACCTTTCTGCCTCGTTACAGGAATGGTTTCAGGCTTGCAGGTAGCCAGCCATGCTGAGATGTCACCCCCATCAAATATTCTTCCTGAGAAGGAGTTAAATGGGTTTAGGATTGCTGTACAATCGAATTATTCTTATTTTTTTTGTCACCAAATCTTAATTTTAAACCTTGGGTTCTTGTCTTTTTAACTAAAATTAATATTTCAGATATAATCTAATCTTCCTACATGGCCACATCACAAGGAAAAATCCCCTGGGGATGGATTTTACCCTCCTTTGCTCCCAAAATTCTTGAAATATTCTATTTTTTTTCCCTGCCTTTTTACTGTCAGCTTTATCCCGGGTGCCTCTCATTGCTCTCATCACCCCTCTGTGTTTCTGCAGAACACATTAATCCCCTCTTTTCCCTTTCTGCTGCTTTTTGACTTCCTGATGCTGAACCAAAGCGCTCTCAAAGTCAAAGGCTGCCACCTTGCCCTTTCTTATGCACGTTGAACTTTTGTCTCCTCAGACACGTAACAAGCTCTTCTTACCCATCGTTCAGATCCGATACATCTCTATCAAGTTTTTTCCTCGGTTTTGCCCATAACGTTGCTCACAGCCAAGTGGCTAACAAGCAGTATGCTCCCCCTGCCCCAGGTTTGGGGACCCGAAGCCTGGTCTCCATGTCCTTGCACTGGTGAGCACCCACCTCATTTAACCTCTTGTTCTAGCAGAATTATTAACTCGGGTGTGTTCCGCAGCACAGCAGGTCCAGAACCAACCTTTGCTGAGTATTATTTCTTCTGTGTTTAAAAACTAACCTGTGCGGTGGGGTTTTGGTTGTGTTTTTTCTCTCCATTTATGAATGAGCATCTGTGGCAGGACGCAGGGAGCCATGCTTGGTCCCCAGCCTGGGCTGGAGCCACCGGCAGGGACTGGTGCTGGAAACAAGGGAGATGGGAATGAGTCACAGAGCGAATCTGAGCACGGTTTTGTGCCTTTGAGCCACAGGGACCTGAGAAGTGCTGCCTAGGCAGAGGCTCTGCTGTTTGCTGCAGCCTGGGGAGAGGCTCGAGCAGTTCTGTGAAGATTTTCCCAGTCTCTGTGCAGCTGAAATGACCCTTCATCTCCGGAGCTGATGCCTGCTCAGCTGGGGTGCTGCTTGCCTGAGCACCAGGCGAAAAACTGAGCTCATCCCGGTCAAAATCCCTACGGTGCTGGGGACTGCGGCTCCGGGGAGGAGGAAGGAGCCGACACAGGTGTGGTGCACGTGAAGCTCCCTTTGCGAGCGAGACCAAGTGAGAACTTGGTTTCTCTGGGCGAAGGCCTGGCAGAGGGGCTGGTAACCAGCCCTGTGGCTGTGCTGCCCGATTGGGTCCCGCTGCTCGAGTTGCTCCGTTCCAGCGGGAAGGTGCCGTTCCCGGCCAGCCGTGGGCTCCCAGCCCTGGGGGGCGCGGGGATGATGGCCCCTTCCCAGCCTTCTCCCCACCGGGGATGGTAGCACGTGCTGCTGGTTCTTGGCACGGTGCTGGCTGGTGTTCAGGGGCTGGTGCTGCCCATCAAACACCACCGAGAACTGGCGCTTCCTCGGGAAATGGATGCGCCCTCCGCTTGGAAAAGCCTAGTCAAGGGAAATGTCATCCCTCCCCACACGCTGTTTTGGTACCTCGGTGTATTTTTAACAACATCCCCGAGTTACAAGCTGTGTTTTCAGTGAATCAGGCATTAATCTCCTGCGCTCGTTAACCCAGCGCAATCTGGCGAAGCCGCCGGTGTTGCGGGGATGGTTGTGTTCGCCCAAACTCCCGGCTGCGCAGGCAGGGAAAGTGTCACCTTTGGTTTATGCCAGGAAAAGAGAGCTTTGTTAAACCAGCGTGCCAGGCTGGGCTCATGGACTTCACATCCCCTCATCTTTCGCCGTCCCCTGCCCTGTTTAGTCCCAGGGATAGGGCAGTTCTGCCGTGGTACTCTCGCCTGCCCCATGGCGAAGGGAACTGGACAGACTTAAAGTTAAAATGAACCTCTCTCAGAGTACAGACAACAGGAACAGTGTGGTGTGTCCCTTCCCTCTGCGAAACGTTACTGCCCTATGGACTCTAATGTGATGAGTGTGGCTACAGATGTCCTTTATCAAAGGTTCTGGTGACCCAGGTGCTTTCCGTGAGGTTTGCACGGCTCCTGCCTTGAGCACGGAGTGGGGCTGCCTGCGAACCCCCTCACCTGTGCGGCAGGGTCTGGCCGTGAGCCCACCTCATCCTGTCCCCTCAGGTCAGGCACAGGAGCGCTGGGCTTCAGGCTTTGCTTTTAAATCAGTTCAGGGGTGAGGCGTTGCTCGTGGGGTAAGTCTGGGGTAAGGCAAAGAAGCTGGGTTTAGATCAGCAGTGAGGAAGGTGCCACGGCAGGCTGCGGGCAGAGGGATGGATCCCGGATCGCGTGAACTGGTTGTTACAGCAGCGCTGGCGCTTCTCTGCGCGTGGCGGGTTGGGCAGTGATTTATGGGGAGCGATGCAATTGCTCCAGTTCTGAAAAGTGCAAGGGAAGCTGAATATCAGCGAGGGGAGAAGCAAGATAGCTGTGCTAATGAAAAAAGAAAAGTATGTATGTGTAAGAGCTGATTTTTAATCAGCTGCTTCTAGGTTACGCAAAGCGATCCTGAGAGATTGGAGGCTCCTGCAACGTCCTCTTTAATGGCTACTTCATCACTCAGCAGTGCTGACTTCTAATTTGAAATGAGGGTTGTGGTTTTGTTTTTTTTTTCTCCTCCGGAAAGAGTGATTAAACAGTGCCAGCAGAACCCCCAGAGCAGTGGTGGTGCCAGCTGTAGGGGCAGGTAAGCTCGGGGCTCGGGACTGACAGCCTCGGGCGGCACTGCTGGGCTCGGGTACCACCGCTTGCGGATTCTCGTGGGTGCTGACTGATGATAACTGAGAAAAAAATGCATGAAAACACCGTCTTCTCCTTTCCTCTGGAAGCCAAGTGGTGCTGGTGGGACGTGCTTTTGCCCAGCCACTGTGTCCTGTGCAGAGAGGCTCACCGGAGCGGTGGGCGAGATGGCCCTCGGGTTGCAGGGCCAATTATTTTGTATAAAATTCATCCAATTATTTTGTATAAAAAGATCATTTCTGGCCTTGAAAAATATTGCTGAGAGCTTCCACCACCCGCCCAGAAAACCTCAAGCTGTCTGTGACTGCTCAGGAGGGCAATGGCAGAGCCCCCCCACTCTCCCAGCTGATTGCCCCCCCCATCCCTCTGGACCCCCCTGCACATGGGGGGTTCCCTGTGGAAGGGACCCGCAGCCGTTCAGCTGTGCCTTGCCCGGGGGGATGCTCAGCCCGTGCCAACCGGGCACCCTGGGCATCGCCAGAGCCGGGGTGTGCTCGCTGTGTTGCCTCGGTGGCTCCAGCACGGCCCTCCCGGGGGTCTGTGTGGGCTGCTGCCCCCCCAGCTCTGCTGAATTGCCTCAGACTGGGGAATCAGTGCAATGGAAGCACAAAGGGCTTTTACTGGCCAGTTACTTAGAAACCAAGCATTGATTTTTACTTGGCAATTTCGCAGCTTCCGGGCTTGTCTCTGTGTATATATATCTGTGTGTGATACATCTACACATACACCTGCAAGCTGCAGAACAGAGAGATATCTATCTATCTCTCTCTCTCTCTCTCTCTCTCTCTCTCTCTCTATATATATATATATATATATATGTATATATAAA
>NW_020799110.1:1600440-1607046 GCF_003259725.1 Athene cunicularia
AAGAGACAGATCTATCTCTCTATCTCTCTCTCTCTCTCTATATATATATATATATATGTATATATAAAAATTTTCTTTTTTGCTTGGTGGTTTTTGGTTTTATTTTGTTGTTGTTCTGATTTTTAGGGGGGTAGAAGGGAACCAGGTCTTGAGAAGCGTTACTCCTTCGGACAAATAACTGCTCTGCCGTAGGACCAGCGATCAGATCCGTGGCTGTGAGCTTTTAAGCAGCCCAGGGAAGCGAGTCACCCCGAGCGGGCTGAGCTCTCAGCTGGTTTGGTGGCTCCGTGCGCTGGGGTGGCCGCTTTGCTTTCCCACTACCGGCCCGTTAGAGCGCGCAGCTGGGCGGAAGGCTTGGGAGGGCTGGGAGTGATGGGAGTAGCTGGGGTGATGCTTTCTGGGCTGGACCACAGGCTCAGGTAACTCCTCCCAAGCAGCTGCTGAGCTCGTTTTGCAAGAGGGACCTTGTGCTGTGAAGACTCAACATTTTCAGTTCTCTTGACTTATAGACATAATTTTTTTTTTTTTTTTTGAGTACCCAGGTCACATGTGCTCTAAGTAAATGGCAGAGACAGCTTTGGAAATTCAAACACGATTTCTGACCGGTTTTGTCAGCAGGCCAGGCTCTGCCAGGAGCTGGGTATGGCTCTCTGGAGCAAAACCTGGCGCGTGTGTGTGCTTTACCCTCCACGTCCCCAGTGCGCGGAGGGATGAGCCCTGATGTAGCTTTGTGGCACGGGGGGACAGGGGACTGCGGGGAGGGAGGGCAGGACAGTCAGCTGGTCCCTGGGCTGAGACCCTGAGACAGACCCTGCTGCCGGGGGGAGCAATATCCCCTAGAAATGCATCCAAATATATCTATATATCTATATAAACAGATATGTGTGTGTGTATTTATATCCGCGTAGAGAGCAGGGTACAGCTCCGTGGCCAAGCTGTGCCCTCGCAGCCGTGTCCCTGCGCAGAGCCGGACTTTGAAAGGCAAAGGACAGCTCGGCGAGAAATAGGACTTAAAAAAAACCCTCTTCTATAAAATAAGCGTAAACTGGAAAGGCGCCGTAGCACTTGACTTCTCCAAAGAGCTTTATACAGCGAGTGGGCTGTCTCCAGCAGTAACGTGGAAATCCCAGTCCCGTGAGCCTGAGCTCCCCTCGCCTGCCCGAGGTGGCGGCTCTGTCTGGAACACGCGGGCAGCTGCCGGGTATTTGCCTTTGAACTTCACGGGTTACGCTTCGTGCTGGTGAGGATTGGCATCACTTGTGCTATTCTGTGCACTGTGGGGTTTTGGTATGTAGGGGTCCAGCTGTGCTTTAGCTCAAAATAATAAAAAAAGGAAAAAAAAAAAAAAAAAAAAAAAGGAAAAGGAAAAAAAATCAGGTCAGTGCCTGCCCCAACTGTGCTGTGAGCCTGGGGGCTGGTGGTGCTGGAAATGCAGCTCCAGCTGCTCAAATAGCTACTGGAAGGCGAATTCCTTTCAGCTGTGCTAAATTTGGGGTGCAGCAGTGGTGTCGGGGGCCCCGGGGAGGGCTGCCCTGGGGCTGGTGCCCCTGACCCCCCCGGCAGCGCCTGTGGTTGCTCCCCAGTGTGGGAAATGGCGCTGTGGCAGCGGCTGCCCGACACAGCCACAAAATCCAGCGTGTCAAAAGAGAAAGAGCTGGAGGAGCAAGGCATGACCTGCACTAGGGCCCTGTCCTGCCCCTGTCACTATCCCCCGCCCGTGGATGAGCAGAGCTTTTTATTTATTTTATTTGGCTTTAAATAATTCATCAGGAGCAGCAAAAAGTGCAGCGATTGTTTGCGGCGCGCTGCAGTGGAAGGTAGATGGATGGTCCCTAAATTATACCTTGATCTGGCAAAAAAATTGCACAGATCCAGCTGTAACATAAAGGTTAAAGCAGGAGGGTGTAATTAAAAGGGTATTTTGTGCTGCAGTGATAGGTTTAAGTTAGGGTAGGGGTTTAATGTGTGGCGGCACATTTCAAGGCCTTGTGGCTAATTATCTTGTCTCCAGCCTGGCTCTGGGAGGTGGGGAGAAGGGTAAGAAATTTATCTTGCGGATGCTGAGATGTAGCTGGTGTCGGGGATGAAGGTGCTGCCTCCCCTTGGGCTGGGAAGTCATGAGCTGCCGCGTTCAGGGGGGAAGCCATGAGCTCGGGAGCCTCAGGGATGGATGTGAATGTTCTCATGAGTGTGAGAGTGAATAAAACCAAAGGAGTGAGGCTGAATAAGGGGAATATTTAATCAATGAATAGGAACTGATGGTGAAAGCGAGGGAAACGCAGGTGCCTTATTCATGGCTACGAGATGACATCAGGTGTGTGTCACATCCCAACGTATCTGGGTTTGTTCCCAGCCCTGCAGTGCTCCCACCTGTCTCCACACCAGCCAGGGAGCGTCTCAGCTGGGGGGGGTCTGCCCCTTTTGGAGGAAAACAGGTGATTTGGTTAAAAGCAGGGACTCATCTTCTCCACCTGCTGGTTTCCTAAGGGGTGAGGATGTGTGTCCCTTGAGGGCTTAACAATATTCTCTAATTGTTTTCTTTTCCTTCTAGAAACCTTGGAAAATCCGGACTGAGAGTTTCGTGCCTCGGGCTGGGTGAGTAACCTCCGCGGCCGCCCGCGGCTCTGGAGTCGTGGTAGTGGCTCTTGCTTCTGAGTAAATAAAAAAAGTGTGGTTTCTCAGAGCCCCAGCCTGCGCCCGCCCGTGCAGGTGGCCCACCCAGAAGCCCTTACGGGTGGTCATAACATCCGTGCCGCAGCCGCGGCGCCCGCCCGCCGCGGGAGGGGATGCTTTCCACCCATAGTGCTGGCTGGAACTGTGCGAGTGTTTGTGGCATGAAATCCTTCCGATATGACCCGGTGCCCGTGAGGGACAGCCGGCAGAGACCACATCTGAGATGTCTGCGAATGTCCCCAAGAGCTTTCGGCGTCAGAGCCCCAGTGCTGGGGGACGACCCTGCCTGGGCTGCGGGCAGGTTTTCGTTTTGTTTTATCCAGTGCGTGTACCTTGTTATTTCTGCTCCGTGTTGATTTGAAAACTGAAGACTACCTTATCAATATTTTATCTTATCAATATTTTATCCAAAAGGGCATCTCCAGGCACTGCAGCTCATACGTGCTGGCCCCGCAGCGGTGCTGCTGGCCTTTGGCTGCCGGTAAGAGCGTGTGCGATGGGCTGGGCAGCTCCTGACGGCTTTACTCGGGCGAGGAATTTCTTTGACAGTGTTTGAACTGCTCACGTGAAGAATGCTTAGAAGCACATATCTATATAAAAAAAAAAAAAACCCAAACAAAAAAAACCCAAAACAACCCAAAGCTCACCAAGCGCTGTGGAAAGGAGGAGGCTGTTTGTCTGGCTGCGAGCACTTTCCCGTGGTGTAAGGCTGGGACATGGGGAGTGTGGATGCTCTGCTCTGCCAGGGCCCCTCCAGCCCCGGCTTAAAGGGGGTTCTGTGTTCCCCCGGGGTCAGGGGTGCTGGCACGGGGAGGTGGAGGCACTGGCATGTCTTTAGGGAAGCAGTTGGGTGTGCGGGGCTCCCGCGCTGCTGCCTTGGGGGCGAACGGGTGAAGGCAGGAGCAGGCAAGGACCTGGGTGCCTGCTGTGGCTATGGACATCCCATCCAGCTCCCGGCTCCATCCCCGGCTGGTGCCCATGCTCACAGGGCAGGTGACCGGGGGGTTAACTTGCTTTTTCCAGCACGCTTTGAGATTTGATTTTAAAATAGAGTGAAATGTGAAAGTCACCCTATATCACAAGTCATATAAATAAGGCCTATTCCACCAAGAAGGGCTCTTGTGGTTAAAATAGATCCAGGCTTTGAAAAGAGTTGTTTTCTTATCTGTGCAGAGCTTTTATTTACCATCCTTGGAGTTCACCACGAGCTAATGTTGTGGTGGGGAAGGGAAGGAAGTAGCAGCAGGAAAAAGCATTTTGCAGAGCTTTTCTTTAATTTCGAGCATGTGGAACTGCAGCAGCATCTAAATATATTGAGCCTTTGTGAGCGCAGCTGCGTGGGATAAGTGGGGGCTGAGCAGGGAGCGAGCGGCTGCTCTGGGCAAGGGCAGGGCTGGGGGAGAGTGCTTGGGCATCTCGGCCGGCGCCCCAGCCGTGAGCCCTACGGCCCCGTGTGCAGGGAGGGGGGACCGGCAAGTCTGCCGTTCACTCGCCTCCTCCTCTTGAACGTCCAGGTATTTCTTGTGCAGCACAGCACGCCCTCCCCTCCCGCTGCAGATCCTTCGGGGTAGCTTATATGACTTTCCTAAACAGCTTCTCTTTCAGTTCCCTCAAAGATAAATGTGTTTCCCTAAGCTGTCCGTGGCATGAAAATCTAATTTAAGGTTTACTAAAGTTTCTGAAGGCTCAGCAGTCTTCCTTAAAAGCCTTCCGAAACCGCAGCAAGGTGGGAGTGTGCCTCATCCTGTAGTATGAAAAAGTAAGCGGAGAAAAATGTGAAGCGGGGCAGGAATCAAAGGCGGGCGGTGCCAAGGCGATGCGTACCCTTTCATTACGTCCAGCTTCTCCCAGCTCGCGCTCTCCAATTAATTCATTAGCTGGGTGCCGCTTGCCGTGTGAGCAGCGCGGGTCAGGCGTGCTGCAGCTTGTTCCCGCAGCAAAGCGTCGCTGCGACGGGCGCTGAGCATCCCTCCTGGGTTGCTGAACCTCCCACCGGAGCTGGGACCCGGGCTGGGCTTTCACCTCCTCAGGTGAGGCTTTAATTGAGGGATTTAACAGCCTAACCCTGGGTAGGGGCATGGGCTGGCGCGGGGCCCTGTCTGGGACGCTGTGAAACCGATTGCCGTGCCGGGGGATGAAATAAGGTCACGTTTTCCCTGTAGTTAATTCCGAGTGAATTCTGCCTGTGGAGGCTGCCTGTTGAATTTTTTTTTTTTTAGAAAATGTTGAGACAGACTCCAACGAGGTGATTAGCCCTGACTCTGGGGAAACGAGCAGCAGGATGAATCCAGCCATCCCAACCCCCCGAAATCCAGTTCAACGTACAAAAGCACAAGAAGAACGTTCCCAAACGAGCGGTTCCTGCAGCCGCCGGCGGGATACCCTGTGCTCGCATTTGGGTACGACAACAGCTGGTTTGTGAGCAGAAAGGGGGCGGCTGCTGCCCTTGGCCATTTGTTCCGGGCGAAGCTTTTGCAAACCCGGGCCCGGGCTCCCTGGCGAAGGGTCCGATTCGCACCCGGGCGCTCACAGCGCGTAGGGCTGGGAGTTCGCTGGGTGCTCGAGCGCCAGACCAGAACCACCTGCCAGATCTCCCTGTGGCATCATCCTTGCCAGGAGCAAACCAGGGATAAAATTGTACAGGCAGGAGGCGAAGCTTTGGCTTCCCGACAGGAACTCTTTCTTTTTTTCCTGCAGAGGTGACACATCTGCTGGCAATGACATTGAGTGGTGAATTTTGCATCAGCAAATAACCCCCTAATAATCACACCTTGCTAGGCTCTGGGATGTGATGGAAGTGGAGCCAAATCCAGTTTTAATACAGAAATTCCTCCGCTGAAGGTGACGCGATCCAGCTGGGAGGTTGCTTTCCAGCGCAAGGCAGCGATGTGCTGGGCGAGGGGCAGGAGTGGGAGGTCTATCTGCCACGCTCAGCCGTGGGGGGGTGCGTTTATAAACACTGGATTGGGATAGACAAGAGAAACACTTTGTAAGGGGATAAGTGGTGGTTTTTAAAAAATCTTTCTCTAGTATATTTTTCTTCCAAAATCCTCCCATGGGCCGAGGTTGTGAATCATCCGTCGTTGTTTGAAATGCCAAGTGCACCTTGTGCTTTCTGGAGTTAATTTATTTTTTTTTTTTTTTAACGCTTTCGAAGCTTTAACATGGAAATCGGGCTCCATTTGGAGTTTTTTCATCTGCATAAGGAAGCTTAATGATAAATTGAAACCTATTTTTATCTTTATTGTGTGGGACCGGACCATTTTACTCCCAAGATAAGAGAAAGTACCTTTCCTGAGGTCTGCAACCAGGAACGCGTAGCAAGGGCTCGGTGAGTGCTGCTGTTGCTTGGTGATCGCCCTCGGAGAGAGCAGGAGCAAACGCCACATTAGTGAAGTCTGTGCTCTCTGCTCCTTCTCTTTATTTCGGTAGCGTTGGTTGTGTTCTGCATTTCCGATCTGTGGAAAAACTTGGCTTTTCCAGAGCTTGGGTTATTCTGCCAGGACCGAAGAGTTTCGGTTACGCAGCACACGTGCGCAGAATCGCGGAGTCGTTTGGGCTGGAACAGACCTTTCGGATCGTCGAGTCCAACTGTTCACCCAGCACTGCCAAGTCCAGCGTCCTTAAAAATAACTTTATTTGTACTCAGAGTAACCTGATGTATATATATAAAAAAAAAAAAAATCAGATTGACTTTTTTTGAGGGAAATAGAGCAGGATTCTCCTCATGGTGCCAAGTCCGCTCGTTCTGTTCCTGACCGGGGGCTGACCAAAGCTCTTTGCTTTCTGACTCCTGCTCAAGGTCCATCTGTGAGCAATGAGCTAACCAATATATTTTTAATGAAGGTGTGAGAGTGTTTATGTATCTATTGCACCGGGCCCTTTGCAAGTGCAAGCAGGCAGGGAGCATTTAATTTCCCCCCCCCCCCCCCC
>NW_020799110.1:1607096-1633119 GCF_003259725.1 Athene cunicularia
CCCCCCCCCCCCCTTAGCAGCCACAGAGCTTGACCCCTCCCCAGCAGAGCCGTCTCTCCTCTGCCTTGCCCAAATCACACTGAATTTTCCAGCTCAGGGCCTGAGCCCCTCTGCCGTCCTTCTGGAGGCAAGGTATAAGGCAGAATTTTAAATCCTGGAGTGTTTTGTGTGAGCCACGTGAGCTTTGACCCCTTCGTTAAATGCGTAACACGTAGTTTTATATGCACCTGGCGTGTGGGCTTTGAGAAGCGCGGGGAAAAGTTGGGCTGTAGATCCCAGTGATGTTGTGACAAGCTGGCAGAAGCAGAGGTAACGTCTTGGGCTCCTCTCTTGTCTCAGCATCGCTTTCCGTGGGGTGTTCTGTGAGGTCAGATAAGAAGGGCAGGAAGGGTGTCTGCCAGGGGGTCCCCTATGGGAGCTGCTGCTTCCCCAGCTCGATGCTGCCTCTTGCTTCCAGGGGCTTAGGAAATGTGTATTCCTAATATATACGTACACACAAAATATATATATATGAAATATTCCTATAGCTCAGGAATATCCAGTTAGATCCACATGCTGTTTCCACCACAGGAATTTTTTTTTCTTTTAAGCAGTGATCATAAAGAAATAATGCTCCAAGTTTTTCCCAGTAATAGAACAGAGTCTACAACTGAGCCTAAACTGCAGCCGCTTTTTAGGCCAGCGAGTGAAAGCGCTGCTCATCAGCTGAGCTGGTGTCAGACATTGGCTTTATGGAAAAGCTCCTGGGGAAAAGTAACTTTGGGTTTTAAATACTTCATGTAAATAGAAATACTTTTTCTTTTTTTTTTTTTTTTTTTTTTTCCCCCTGATTTTGACTTGTATGATGCTAAATAGTGAAGCGCAAATTTAGGAAGAGTTTCATTCCTCAAATGACATGTTTCAGCCAGCATCATCAATTTTTTCCAATTTGTCAAATTGAAGCTTTGGAGAATGAGCTCAGTTTTGCGGAGAGATTCAGATTTCAATAAAACTGTGTATCTTGGCAGCACGGGATCTTACTGGCACTTCCCTGAGCAGGTTCATGTGCCAGTCCCGGGTCTGCCCGCCCGGCCATGTCCTACCCATTAACCCCACTTTAAACCCATTTAATCCCAAGGAGACTGAATTTTGGGAAAGCAAATTTTTTGTCAGCAAAAACCTCTCATAGTAACAGATTATTTAATTCCTTCTAGGGACATGGGTCACTTTTGGGGGTCAGATCTCAGACGAGGTAAGTGATGCTTGATGTAAGTATGATGCATGAATTAAAACCCAGTATGAGATATTTTTAAATGAAACCATGGCTACCGAAACCAGAGGAGCCTGTTTCTGTACGAGGAAATGGCAGAGAGTTACTACGCAAAGCAATACAAAGCTTCTGCTACCAAAAACCCTTAATGAATCTGACATTTCCAGAGATCAACTTTCATAAAAAACCCCATCTATCCCTTAAAGCGATCGGCTTTTCTGTGCTGTCTGGAGCAATATTTCCTCCTTACCAGCAGTAGTGGCACCACTCCTGGACCAGAAATTGGAAACTATTTTTGCGACACGTATGTAATCGGCAACGGTCATAAATTCAGGCAGGGGCTCAGCTTACAAGGAGCTGCCTGATGATTTATTTTTTTTTTTACATAATAAGATGAAAGAAATGAAAATGAGCCTGGGTTTCCTACGCACTCTTGCCTGTACCAGATGGTTCTTAATCTCGGTTAATAATCCTTCCGAGTGCTGGGCAGCACGTGGGCTTCCCTCCGCCGCAGGTACGCTGCAGATGCTAGTCATCAGGAGGAGAGCAGCCTCCCGGCCGCCTTCCCTCTGGTACGTGACAAAACCCCCAAAAATAACTTTGGCAGAAGGAAAACAGCCCAGGAGTCTGAACTCAAAGGGGTTTTTTTTGCTTTTTTAATTCCCTCGATCTTTGGTGGTATTTCTTGTGCTGATGGCGGGTCGCTGAGTGCGTTCCCGTTTCTCGCCGTCGCAGGCGGAAGCGAGATGACTTCTTTCAATTATAATTTTCCTCCCTGGCTCTCCTGCACTCCGTGTTTTGAATGAGTCAACGCAAAGTGTTCATGCATTGAAAAAAAAGGTCGGAAACATGGCCCTGTCCTAAGATGTTAGACATGCGTGGGTGCCCTGGCCAGGCGCCCACCCCTCTGGGTGCAGAATCCCCCCCCAGGGAGCAGGGGGGCTCCTGGGACTCTGATGGGGGTCACGTAAATGACCTTCAGCAGTTTAAATACTCCGTGAAGTTGTCTGGAGAACTGCAGGACAGCCTGTCAGGTAGCCAGAAAAGAATTAAACTTTTGCCATGGACGCATCCTTTCTGTATGAAACTCCACAGATTTGCAGAGTGTCTTCTATAACCCTTTCAAATTCTTGGCCACTTTCTTATTAGAAAGTTCCTGTGGGAGGAGATTAATTCTTCCCAGGATGAGTCAAGGGAAAGTTGACGTTAATCTGTGGTCTGGTGCTATTAGGACCAGCCCATGGACCCCCAGGTGCCCAGGAAGGGTCTCTCCCCCCGGGCAGGGGATGCTACGACCCCTCCCAGCCCCGCACCTTCAGGGGTTTGTCCCCACGTGGGACGAGCGCTCAGGATGAGGTCTGCCACCCCTCACCTCTCTGTCTCTGCTTCCCCGAGGTGGCCGAGCAGCTGATGACCATCGCCTACGAGAGCGGCGTCAACCTCTTCGACACGGCCGAGGTGTACGCGGCCGGCAAGTGAGTGCCCAGCGTCCTGCTCCGCTTCCCTGGGACCCCTCCGCCTGGCTCTGCCCCCCTGTGTCATGGTCACTCGGGATGGATGGGCTCTGGCTCTGGGGATGCTTGGGAAGCCCCCTCGTCCCCCTCAAAGGGGACAGAAAAACCTTTATATTTGGAGCACTCTTAAAACAAACAAACACCCCCAAAACCCCCAAACCAACACACAAAAAAAAAAATCAAAACCTTGTTGTACCCAGCTGAAGATTGAAATGTATAGCTCTGCTGTTAGCACAGGGAGAAAAATGTCTTGAATAAATGAAGTCAGTGAGCGTTTTAATGGTGATGAATGGCCTGTGCCGTGACAGCTCCCAGGCACGGGTCCCGGCACGGGGAGCCGCTCTGGCTGCAGGAGAGCTGATGCTCTTACTGTCACTGCGGAACTGGGGGAGCAAAAATATCCAGCCGTGATATATTTGACTTTGGCTGATTTATATGGCTTTGCATTCAGCATGAAAGCTGGACTGGGACATCACGTCCCTGGTTGGGGACAGAGCGGCTCTGCCTTCCCGGAGCAGGTTCAAGCAGACGTAAGGCACCGGGGCGGGGGTCTGTCCCCACGGGACGAGGTGCTTTGTACCGATGGAGGGGACTGTCCCCTGTGACAGGGCTGTCTGCCCGCCCCGTCCCAGCCGGTGCCGGGTCACTGTCACCCGGGGAGGGGAGAGGGTGCTGGAGGCTGGGCTTTGGGGAGCTGTGACGGTGTACCTGGCGCTGAGCATCCTCCTGTCTCCCCTCACGCGGGGCTCTCTCTTGCGCAGGGCTGAGGTGATCCTGGGGAACATCCTGAAGAAGAAGGGCTGGAGGTACTGTACCACCGGACAACACTCCCTGCCACCCACAAGTCACTGGGACCCATGACCAGATGAGAATCCTGATTTTTTTTTTTTTTTTTAAATAACACGTGTCAGGTGATGCTGGCCTGGGTGGGGAAGGCTGCAGTTTCCA
Source organism: Athene cunicularia (assembly GCF_003259725.1). Classification (NCBI taxonomy): domain Eukaryota; kingdom Metazoa; phylum Chordata; class Aves; order Strigiformes; family Strigidae; genus Athene; species Athene cunicularia. The sequence goes on from NW_020799110.1 coordinate 1,610,808, forward strand.
GGCAGTCAGGCACGGAGCAGCCAGATCTTTCAGGCACCAAATAAAAATGTTCCCCTGTTTTTTTTGGGGAGTGCATGGCAGCTTCACGAGGCTGTGGTGCTGCCTCGGCTGCTGCATGAGGCAGTTGTCCCTGCGCAGGGCACGGCCGGCACAACTCCTGAGCTCATCCATCATCGCCGCCACGCGCGGTGTGTCGAGGCGGGCGGTCTCTGTGCCGTGTCCTTCTCCGTGTACGTAAAACTGTGTGTTAAGAATGCAAAGCTGTGATGGGCCTTCATCTTGGGTAGCCTGGTAGGAGATGATCCCTAATTTAAACGATGCACATTAGCATATGTTGTGTGGCTTTAAGAGCATTTACATAACCGTTAAAGACCTCCCATGTGTGTCATATTCAGCCTTCAACTGAAGGATGGGTTCTAGCAGTGTTGTCTCCAAAACCAGTGTCCCCTGTGTTAGGGGGACGTTTATCCAGTAAGAAATATTCTGGATGCTGTAGGAGAAAACGAACTGAGTCCAGCAAAAGCTGGAGAAATCGCGTGTTGTACAGTTATGCAGCAAGGTAGTTTGCGGATGATAAATCTTTGATTTAATATCCCGTGGGAATTTATAAGCGCAGCGATTGTATCCCTCCTGGAGTTTTAATAACTCTGGGAATACTGCATGAAAATGAGCCGCACTGGATTTGGGTACTGGGAGGGAATAGCACTGCGGTTCTTGGTTAAGGGCTCTGGAGGTTGCTTACTCCATAACTAAAACTGCATCTTTTTTTTTTTTTTTTTTTCTTTCGATCGCTTCACTTGAATTAGCTTTGTTTTCTGAACACCAACCTATGGTCACCCTCTGCCTGCAGCTGATCCGAGCTTGGGGGGAGATGTGGCTGCTTGTAAAAAGGATTATAGTGACGTACAAACACTTGGAGTCCAGGGCTGTGAACCAGGCAGTGCTGCCGCTGCGGGAGCCGGAGTCCTGCTGCTTGTCTGTGGGCAGCACTCTGCTTGGTTACTTCTATTATTTATTTTTTTTTAACAACAGTAATTTTTCTGTTCTGTTTGCAGGAGGTCCAGTCTGGTCATAACAACAAAACTGTACTGGGGTGGAAAGTAAGTCTCTCAGTTACTCGTGAGGGTGTTTGCTGCTGCGTGCTTTCCCTTTCCCAGCCATACAACCAGGTGGAGATCAATGGCACCTTGAAGGGAGGGGGGGGGGGGTGTGTTGCTGTTGTTTTCTTTTTCCTCCTTTTGCCAAGTCTTTGAAGGAGTCAGAGCTTGGCAGAGGCGCAGCCGCCCGCAGAGGCCGGGTGCTGTGCTGGGTGCGCTCCCACCCCGAGCATCATCGCTGCAGCTCTGGGGGGTGGCACCCGCAGGGCAGCGGCTGCCTCGCTCCCACAGGGCCCCGCCGCCCTGGCAGCATCCTCACCCCTGCGTGGGAACGCCGGGAGGGAGCCTCATGGCCAGGCAGAATCTGTAGCAGGGCTGCGATCACGTTAAACTGTTAAAGCCAGTGGTACTGCTCACCCCAGGTGCTGTTGTCTTTGAGACTTTGAGTCCAGATGAGATTCACAGTCTCTCTGTCACAGGATCCCAGAATCATCCGGGTTGGAAAAGCCCTTGCAGCTCCTCCAGCCCAGCCATGACCCTCCCCCTGACCCCCCCAACTCCCCCAGACCCCTCAGCGCTGGCTCAGCCCGACTCTTCAACCCCTCCAGGGATCCCGGGGACTCCCCCCTGCCCTGGGCAGCCCATTCCAACGCCCAACAGCCCCTTCTGCACAGAAATCCTTCCTCAGAGCCAGCCTGACCCTGCCCTGGCGCAATGGAGCTTCAGTCTGGGGGTGTTTAAACCAGAATACAAAATCAGCTCTCCCCAGTCGTTAGCACCTCAGGTCTCTAACACCCGTGTCCCTGCTTTGCCTTTGCAGAGCCGAAACGGAAAGAGGGCTCTCGAGAAAACACATCATTGAAGGTACGTGTTGCACGGGGCAGGGGTCGGTGGGATGCAACCAGCCGGACCCCTGGGGCGATTGCTCCCTCACGAGCCAGGTCTGCTTGACCCCCAGCCAAAGGATTTTTCTGTTTTCTCTCAAAAAAGCCTGCGCGGAGGCGTTGCGCGCACAAAGCCTTCCCCCCCCCACCTCTGTGCAGCCATAACCTTTGGGGCTTTGCTGTGATAAGCAGGCGTGCTGTCCGGGGCCGGCCGCGTGTGCGGGTGTCTCACGTCTCTGCAGCGATCGGGGGGGTTCCATCCCTCGCTGTCCCCAGCAGCTTTGCGCCGTTGCCCCTCGATCCCGCCTGCCATGAGATAGGGAGGTTTGGGGGGGCAGGAGCTGCTCTGCTGCCACCCCAGCTCTTTCCCGGAGGCCGCGGCCGCATGGGCTCCCTCGGAGCAGGGAGGGGTGAGGGCACGGGCCACGGCGTCAGCTGGCAGAAACAGCCCCTGGAGGGGCCTTGCCCACCCCCGGCCGGGGAGGCTCTGGGTTGCTCCTGGTGCTGTTTCCTCTCAGGCGCTCAATTTTGTCGTACGTTCGCTTGCCTGGCTCCTCACATCCAGTCCTGCATCCCACTGAGGGATGCCGTGCTCGGCCTTGCCCGCCCCCGGGGATTTATTCACCCAGGTGTCTGCTGGGTCCAACACGAGCTCCTCATTTTCCTTCTGATTTGCTTTTTTTTTTTCTTCTCTCGGATACGTTATTGTTGGGGAGGGAGTGAGAGCACATTTTTCTACACAGATAAACGTGTTTCACCCGATCTGGCTCTTTCCAGAGGGCTGTTGGGTGTCGGGTCAGGCACCCTGGTCATAATTATATGCGTGTATATATATCTCTATGCACCATGGGCGTAATTATAACTTGCAGAGAATTTTAACACGCAGGACACAAATTAAGCAATGCCCCTACAAAGACACATTTCTGCCGTATTAAGGAGGACCAGGACCTTGTCCCAGTGAGAGCTGCCAGCCTGGGCTGGCTCCGGACAGGGGCTGGGGCACACCCCAAGACACCCCCAGGATGACCATGGGGCTGACACCCCCCAGCCTGTGCAGACCCAACAGAACAGGGGCCTGGGTCTGTTTTTATTTTTTACATAAATCCTGAGTAAAAATAGCACGGCTTTGGGGAAAGGCTGCGTAAAGCCATGGAAGGGAGGTAGTGGGGTGTCCCTCGGGGCCCGGGAAGCCTTTGGGCAGAGCATCAGGCTGGGTACCTGCGCTTCAGCCCTCCGCAGCGGGGTTCGCGCCGCCCGCCCCTTGTTGCTGTTTGACCCGCTCCTGCCCGCTGCCCTGCGGGGATGCGCAAAACGGAATGGTGTGATCTCTGCAGGGGCTTTGGGGGAGCCGGGGCAGGGGCTGCGCTCCCTGTGAGCGATGCCAGCCCGGCTGAGCCCCCAGGGGAGCAGCCCCCTCCAGAAACCAACGAGCCACCGTGGCTCCAGCCGCGGAGAGGGGTTCTCCTTATCGCGCTGCGTGTGCTGGGGGGATTAGCCTCCTTTTTTTCATCTGTGAGATAAGCCCTAATTGCTTACTGTGGTGGCTGGTTAAGCTGTTTGCTGCCAAGACAAATTAGAAAAGAAAAATTCAGGCTCGTCTACATACTCGTGTGCCGTGGTGTCGGTGGTTTGATGACACGGGGGGGGGGACCAGCCTGTTACCATTCGCAGCACAGGGTAGGGGGAGGTATGCTCTGGTCTTTGCCTATCAGAAGGTCACATCCACCTGCAGAAAATCAGGGGGTTTTGCCCCAAATGGCAGCTTTAACTTGCATTTGGCCATTTGCATGTTTCACCACCGGAATCTGCAATGGCCCATTTGTCACAAATTTCAACCACCGGCATTTGTTTTTTGTATACGTTAAAATGTAGATTATATGGGAAATATTATGATTATATTTATATTATCCACCCCTCAGCCGGGATGTCACTGCCACCCGGGTTAATACAGCCACGACACCCCAGCGCAGTTGGTTTTGCCTCAGAGTAACCAACTTCTACATCTGGGATTGTCCTGGAAGGTTCCCATTATTTAGAATTTGTAGAATTCTGCTACATTAGGATATGACTTCCATATGAAGGCGATGCTGGAGAAAGCTTTTCAGCAACGTTTTATTGAAATGTCACTCGCATACCCCCCCCCCACCCGCGGTGCTCGGGGAGCCGCAGCCGTGTCGCAGGCCGTCCAAACCCACCCCTTTTCCATTTCTTCTGCAGCTACTTCATGAAGTGATAGAAAAATACTGGCAGCAGTTGAAATAACTTCACAGAACACACAGCGAATAATGTTGAGGTCAACGTTAGCTATTTTCTATAAATACATTTGGCAAAAATGGCCATTTTTTTTTCCCCCTCTCAAAACTCAGCGAACATTTTCAGACTGCTCTATTTTGGCTGATTCTTCATGAACATTCATAAATACATTTTGTTCCTGGGAAGATTCATAGAAAATAAGTGTTAGAAACCCTCTTCTCTCTCTCATGCACACACACACACACACACACATATATATATTTGTAGGCTTTTGATGCCCTCTCCCCCCAGATCCTCAGAGAAGCTTTTGAAGCCTGGGCAGTCCTGGACTTGTGTCTAGTCTTGCTCTACAAAACTCCCTGCCCCGTGCAGAGGTTGGCACAGGGAGGGCACAGCCTGCTCGCCCTGCTGGGAGGGCAAAGCCCTCCGTGGTGCTTTACCTGCTCATCGTAACATACCAAACCGAGTGCCACCCCCCTTGCGTTTCTGGGGCAGGGCTTCCTTAGGTGGGACAGGACCGAGGAGACGTGTCCCGGGCTTGCCCGGGAAGGCTCTGGGATATAATTTAAATTAACTCTGAACAGAAGTGGAGTGCTGAATTCGGTCTCTGGCAGCTGCCTCTTGACAGGCTGGTCATGGGCGTGCTCGGTAGCCGGTGTCTGTTCCAATCCAAATCTCAGCGCAATTAAATAAAACAAATTCTCATGGAATCGGGGGACTCTGCACGTGGCCTGGCTGGTGTTTTCTTCTTACTGTGGCTGCGTAGATACAGGACATTATGCAGGATCCTTCTCATATGCTGTATGGCTGTGTGTACATACACAAAATATATATATGTGCATATAAATACAACTGGCTCTATTCTAGTCCTAGCGCAGCGCTGGTTTTGTACCTGTCGGCTCTCCCGCCTCGCTCTGACCGTGCAGGTTTTGTCTCTGCTTTGCTGTTCCCAGGGCTCAAGGCTTCTCTCCAGAGGCTGCAGCTGGAGTACGTGGACGTCGTCTTCGCCAACCGGCCAGACAACAATACCCCCATGGAAGGTGAGTGGCAGCTTGAATTAAAGGGTTTAACGTGGCTGATCCCGGCTTACGGGCTTAGGCTGATGATGGCAGGAAATGAAAAACAATTTTTTATTAAATATTCAGGTGGGGCAGCTTAAATATGAAATACCTAACTTGTGAAGTCCTGGAGCCCTCTGTATTTACAGTTCAGTGAAATGAATTTGTATCTCTTGGAAGGAAATTGAAGTTTCCTTTATGTCCCAGTGGTGGCTTTAACATTGGGTTTTTATTTCCTTTTCCTGATTCCTTCAGAGAAAGTGAATTTGTGTTTGCATTTAATGCAGGTCGTCTTTGGGTCAAATAAACCTGTCTTTCCCTACCCCTGGTGTAGTCAGCTCTAGAGAGGGGGGGGTGTCCCATCTTGTCCCCATCCTTGTCCCCATTCCCTGGGCTGCCCAGAGAGCGTGTCCTGCTCCCAGCGCTAAAACCAGGGCGGTGATCCAATGCATGGTCAGAACCAAGGACCAGTCGTTACGCTTTTGGGTTCTCTGCCCCAAGGGCATGAGCAGCACAAGATGAGTCTCTGGTGGGCTCAGCCGAGGGGTCGTGGGAGGATGCCGACCCCCCGGGGGCACGGCGGGGTCCCCCCGGCACCCAGAGCAGCGATGCTCTGCCCAGGGCTGGGCTCAGCCTCAGCACCGCAGCCACCCACCCCTCGGTCCTGGCAGGGAACGGTCCTCAATAAATTCCCACTCCTGAAATTCATTCCCTGAATTTAAAACTTGCAAGATCTGCCACTATCTCTGCACTCTAATTACGTTTATATTTGCTGGTAACCACATGTGTGCGTTTGGTACGTGGCTGCATAACCCAGTTATCCAGGAGCCTCCCATCAGTATGTTCAGGGGTTAGTGCCCTATTTCATGGGCGCCAGTTCCCATTCCTTCATTCCTTCTCTTTTCCCCTCGGAGTTAACACAACCATTCACACTGTGGCAGAAGATTAGCTTCACAGCTAAATAAAAAATAGCAAGAAGAAAGACTTGCAGGCTGCAGAAGCTGTCATAGATGAGTACATGTACATCAAACAAACCTGGAGCTTGACAGGCCCCTCCGAAGCTCCCGCCTTGACTTTCGGGGCTCGTGACACCTATTTCCTTCAGGAGCGTGGGGCTGAGACCTGGGCCAAGCCTTGGATGGACGGTGGTGCTGCTGCCCCGGCCAGCCAGTGCCAACAGCTACGGGCTCAGGGAACTGGCCTGGGGTTTTAGGACCAGTGCGGATTTTGCAGTAGCTGATGAGGTCGAGGAAGATGAGATGTATCTCGGAGGGAGAAATGACCTCTCTGCTCAGTCAGTTGTCATCTAATGAAGCAGTGCTGAATATATTTCCCACAGCGGATCTCGGGCGTTTGCAGCTTTTAAGATGCTGCAGATACTGTTAGCAGCACCGGGGCTTGGCAGTAAGGTACCACCCGTGGTGCTTGGTGAGATTTTTTTTTTTGAGCAGGGTGAAAAAAGGGACGTTTTTTATTATGAATGGTGCGGTGTTGATTCTTTCTATGTACTTCATGCTTTTTTTATGGTTCACCTACTAAGCCACTTCTATCCCAGAGCATCTGCTGAACCATCTGTCAGTTCTGCACTATCTGGCATGCACAATAAGCGCTGAGCTACCTCCACAAGACACACGATCCCCGCTCCATCTCCTTACGGGCCCGTGCTCTTCCCATGAGCAAACGGTCGCTTCTGCTACTCCTGCCAAGGTGCGAGGGTCCTGCTCGAGCGAGTGGTGTGGTTGGGTGTGGTAAGGTGCAGCCAAATGGAGGATAAACTTGGGACATGCATTTTGTTCTCTTCGCTCGCTGTGTGCAGGCAGGTGTGGGGTTTCTCTGCTGTCACTTGGGGTCTCCTGTGATGTCTCTGGGTGTCAGCAGGTGATGGATCAGCCATTAGAAATACTCGTCTGGTCCAGCCCAGCCAGAGCAGGAACGTGTCCCAGTCCCCCCGGCCCAGGCTCCTTGGGAAGCGTGGGTAACAGAGCTGATAAGCGAGGATGAGCGTTTAATGTGGATTTCTGTATTGCAGGTGCCTCTGGTCCCCACGGTAGCAGGCAAAGCTTGCTTAATCTGAAATCAGAAATGTATTTACCTTTCTTAAAAGTCTCAGACCAAATATAAAAAGCTTTTCATCACGAAAGCAATGCAATATTGGCTTCAAGAAGCACCTGGAGATGAGTATCCTGTGGGAAGCTCTTTGCATCACCCTGTGGCCAGGTCCCTGGCCAGGACAGCTGTGTCCCTCCTCGCCCCAGGGCTGGTCTCCGCTCTGCTGTCACGGGGTCCCCCCGCACGGGGACCTCGGGAGACGGGTGGTGGGAAGGATCCGTGCTTCTCTCCTGAATTTCTGTGCGTTTCATACCTCCTTACTCAGGCTGGAGATCTGATCCCCCAGCTGTGCTAGCAGATGTTTGTTTTCATCCCGAGTGGCTTTTCCAGCAGAGGAGCAGGGCAGCCCCGGTGGGTCCCCCCTGTTGTCACGGTGTTGGGGGACCGGGCACGCACTCTATGGCCAGTCCCCAGCCCTGGCAAGCAGGGAGAGAAGGTGACATAGTTCCCAACAGGGAACTTTAAGCTACTTCAGAATTATTATTAGGCTGCTGGAGGCTGTTTTCTGGGTTTTGAAGCATTAAAAAAAAAATAAAAATCTTCCCTTCTTAAGTGATGCCATTTGTGCCATCCAGCTGGCAGCCCGAGGGATGCAGGCATGTGCTCTTCACAAACCATCCCATCACCATGCCCATGGGAGCAGTCGCTGGTAAACAAGAAGAGATAGATAGATATAGATATATATTCAGAGTTGACTTCAGTTTTTCTTGAAAGGAGTAGAGGTGGAAGCAATGAAAACAACCATGGACTGAAATGTGTAAGAGGCGTATGATGAAACGCTTATCAAAATTCCTAAATGGTAGTGTGGCAAAAATAGAAAACTAAACCCAGTGAGAAGCTGGCGCTGGCGAGGGGGGAGGGAGGGGTTGCTGTGCAGCTGCCCGTCGCACACAGCACGCCTGCGGGTAGCAGGGTAGCTGCTCGATAACAGGGCATTTTGTTTTGCTTGAGGGGGAAAAAAAAACAGAAAAAAAAATGCTTAGAAATAAAAGTGTGACTTTGGCCAAAATAAAGAAGGAAAAAAAAGAATACAATTGAACTCTACTCTTCGTTGGGGTGAAAACTCCTCAAGCCAACGTTTCCCTCGAGAGGAAATCTCCCTTTCCAGTGGGAGGGCAGAAGCCTGGTACAAGAGGCACCGTGTCTCTTGTGCAGCCCTCCGAGGTTATAAATGGAGCCTTCATCATCCTTAGCTGCTTGTCGCTGCCTGCAGAAGAAATCTCACAATAACGTCAAGATTGGCAGTGTAATCTCCCCTCTGCCAAGCTCCTTTTTTTTTTTTTTTTTTTTTTTTTTTTTTTTTTTTTTTTTTTTTTTTTTTTTTTTCTTTCCATAAATAGGCCGAGACTCCTCGTGGTATAAAAGGCACCTCATCTCGCTCCTGAGGCAGCGATGCCCGGAGTCGCTGCCCGAGTCGCAGCGGGCACTGCGAGGGGTGGAGCAGGCGGGCCGGGCTCTGCAGCCCCCCCGAACCCCTTCACCCCCATCTGCTGGGCCAGAAGCTCCCGGGCTCGGCGCAGCGCAGCGGTTCCTTGCCGCTGTCTCGAGGGAAGAGCGCACCGAGGTGTGGCAGTGCCCGGCGACCCCGGGGTGCCTTGGGCGGCTCTGGGAGTGGTGACTAACTGCTGTGCTCTTTTGCCACTCTGAGTTTAGCCCATTTTTGTCCATTTAAATGATTAGCGTTAATTAACTGCTAGTGGCCAGTGTGGTGCCAGTGCCCTGGCAGTCGCTGCTCGGCTCCAAAGGGCAGGGAGTGCCAGAGCTCAGTAAGAAACAGGAGTTTGACTGCACCCAGGGCAGTCAGTTATGCTCTCGTGGTCGCTGTGTCCCGGGGGCTGCAGACCCTGCCGGTCCCAGACTGTCCTGCCCTGGGGACTCTGCTCAGTCCTGGGCCCCCGTCCATCCCTGGCTCCTCCGCAGCAAGGATGCCACAGGCGCTGCCTGGGCGCCCCGGGATGCCACCACATACCCAGCAGGCTGCTCCCAGGGAGAAACCAGGCTTAAAAATGAGTTACAAACAGCAAACGGGGGCTATTTTCTTTACAGCATTAGCGAGACATCCTGCCAGCTCTGTAACCTCCTGGGCAACCATCAGGGATAACCAATTTTTTCTCCTTTTCTTCCAAACTGAATTTTATGCTGTGGTTTTTGGTGGGTGGTTGTTTGTTTGTTTTTTTTTTTCCCTCCCAGAAGAAGGCAGGGTGCTCAGCAGAGGTCTGATGGATGGAAATTAAAGATTGTGTCCTGACACGCGTAGCTGCACAGGCTTTCTTCTTCCCAAAGAATAACAAGGACCGTGGGCCGGCTGCACCGAAGAGCCGTGCCGAGGTGTTGCCCGCTCCTTGCGCAGGCGATGGGGCCCTCGGTGGAGCGGGTTCAATCACCCAGTTCTGTAACTTTATCCCCAGCATCCTCATATTCCTAGTAAAAAGAAACGGGGCCAGATATACGCTTTTAGTAAACAAATTTTTTTAAAAAAACCCTTAATTTATCTTCTAGTTTATTTTTCGACTGTGCTGCCCTCTTGTGTCAAAATTGGAAAGAAATATTACCGTAAGGCGGTGGTAGGCAATAGCCAGTTGGTAAAAGCAGTTTTTAAAACAACTGAAGGATAAATGTCTTTACGTTTGCACTGATAATGCTTTTTCACGCGTGCTTGAGCGAGAGAACACAGCAGAGGTGGTGTTTAATGCAACGCTGCTCAGGCTCGGCACACTCGGCATTCGTAAGTGGCTTTGGGGGGATTTGGCGCTGAGAAATTGGCCTCTGTGCACTTCTCATACTTTTCTTTGGTTTTTTTTTTCCCCCCCTCTCCTTTAGAAATTGTCCGAGCGATGACACACGTAATAAATCAAGGCATGGCGATGTACTGGGGAACGTCGCGCTGGAGCGCCATGGAGATCATGGTAAAGTCCATTTTGAGGGAAGTGTTGACACTTGGTAATTCTCCGTCCCGGCTGCGGATGAAAGCCGTGCTGCGAGCTGAGCCACCAGTGTCTGGGCTGGGCATCTGTGCGTTTTACTCCTTTTCCCCTAAAATAATTTAAAACCCCATTCCAGAATGAGCCCGGTGTTAATTAGGAGAAGATGGGCTGATCTGCTGGTTTGGGTGTCTTGGCTCGTTTACCTGGGGTTAGTTTCATTTTGGTTTTATTTGGCTGACTTTTGGCAAAGCCCTGAAGCCACTCGGGGCTGGGGGAGGCAGAAGGCGGGCACGTGGCCTTGTGAAGGGACGGTGAAACTTGAGTTTGTCACCTCCTGGGCACTCAGGGAGCGCTGGCTGGTAGGTTATGTCCTGCAAGATGCTTTTACTTAATGAAGTGTTTTATCTGCTGATTTCTTTTCTCCAGGAAGCCTACTCCGTAGCCAGGCAGTTTAACATGATACCGCCCGTGTGTGAGCAAGCTGAATACCATCTCTTCCAGAGAGAGAAAGTGGAGGTTCAGCTGCCAGAATTATATCACAAAATCGGTGAGTCTGAGGCTGCTGTGCCTTTTGGCTATTTCATTTGCAGGAAGAAATACAGAGCAGGCTGACCTGGGGCTCGAGATGGGAACACCCTGGGTCGGAAGGGGACGGACAAGTCTCCAATGACCTAAAAGAAAGCCCGTTTTACTGTGACTCTGATAGAAATAAATGTTAATTGCCACGGCTGCTTCTTACTCTGAGCCTCACGTGGCCCGTGCGGGTGCCACCTCTCCCCCGCGTCAGAGGATGCTGATGCCTCCTTGTGCACCTCCTGGGGCCGTGTCCGGAGCAGCAGGGCTGGGGACCAGGCTGAGAGGGGCCGGGTGGGAGCTGGTGCCCCTGCCAAGCTGGGCCAAGGCAGGGAGGACGCGGTGGGGTAAGGCAGGGAGGATGCTGGAGGTACCTGGTCAGGAGTTCAGGCGCTTTGCTGCAGTGGGAGCAAGAAGGTTTTAGTCGGGCCAGTTGGTCTTAGGGGCATCAGCAGCATTTTCCTGGAAAACCCCGACGGAATGGCACTGCCAGCAGCAATAGAAACAAGCAGCAACGCTTTTCTTTTTTTAAAAAAACCTAAAACCCCTATTTTTGATACAACTCTGATTTCTCCCAGTCCCCTAAGATCTCCGTCTCTGTTTTCTCTGCAGGGGTCGGAGCGATGACGTGGTCTCCTCTAGCCTGTGGGATCATCTCAGGGAAATATGGCAACGGGGTCCCTGAAAGCTCAAGGGCTGCACTAAAGGTATTATTTTGTTGCCTGTTTTAAGAGAAGTAGATGTGCTGCTTTATGTGAGGGCAGGAAAATAACAAAAGGGAAGCAGATCCCTCATGAGAAGGCTGGCCTGTGTGCTGCTGTATTGATAGATCAGCTCGGTTTCTCTGGCAACCAGACTCCAAAGTGCAGGAGAATCTGGGTTATAAAGATGCTCAGGTTGCCCACTGCAGCGGGGCGGGGGCTGCGGGCTGGCTCTGGGGGCTGCCACCACCCTTACGCTGGTCAGACCCCGTCACTGAGAGGGCACAAGCCCAGGGTCTCCTTATGCTCCCGGCTGACGTTTAGCAACGCAGCTACTGTGACTTCAAACCCTCTTAACCACGTGGAGCGGGGAAAATAGACTCAAACGTTATTTTTCTGCCCACCCTTCCCTGGGACCAGCCTAGCGGGCAGTGAGTGGGTGGGGGTGAGTCGGGGAGCCCCCGGGCAGGGCAGGCCCCAGCACCCCAGGAAACTCTCTAACGTGTTTTAGCGTTACGGCGTCACCACAGCTCTTGGTTTCTGCCACGATTATCCTGATTTTTATTCTGAGTGGGGGTCATGAGGTCTCCTTTCATATCACGCCTGTGGCAGGTGTATTATTTAATGGTTTGAAAAATGGCAGAGCACTAAAATACCACAGATTTGGGAAAAACTCCAACTGAAATGGTATTTGAGCCTCTGTATCAGCTGATGGGCACAAGCCAACGCTGCCTGACGAGTGCCAGCAGACTGACGTGCGTTCCTGTGTTGGTTTTTGCTCAGCTTGGTGCTTTTTAAAGGAAAGACGCAGGCTACACTGACTTGCTTACAAAGGGCAGCGCTTTCAAATGTGGTCTTTCATCGCATTTCTGGGTTTTTTCCGCCAAAATAAAACGTATTAGTAATATCTGGTAAATGCTAGCTAAGCAGGTAGCATTGCAGAGAGGGATACAAATTCAATTGAGAGTGAAGCAGAATCAAGTTTCAAATCTGGAGCTGGGCGAACCGAAATCTCAGCTTCACTTAATTAATTTTCTAACCTTGGATGGTAAATCTTGAATAAGATTAGATGTTCTCTCAATTTTTATTTTTTTATTTTTTGGGGGGGATCGGGCTGTGTCAAAATCTTCTTACGTTGACTAATATTTCACTTTTTTCCACTCTGTGATGGGATCCCATGGTCCAAAAATGAAATTGAGGAGGTTCCAGGTTCTGGACTGAGCTCATCAGTTGTATAAAGCCAGAGGGATACAGGCACAGGCTCCCACAGGAGTTGTCCTGGTCAGGTAGTCAAGTGTTGTGTTATTCAGAGTCCGCTACCTCCTGGGTTGGAAATGGCTATTTATGAGCTGGTTATAATCGCCTTAAACCTTCCATTTTGGAAGATTAAACCTAACAGCCGATTGAAATGTGATTTATCTCCAGTGCTACCAGTGGCTGAAAGAGAAAATCGTGAGCGAGGAGGGCAGAAAGCAGCAGGGGAAGCTGAAGGACCTGTCGCCCATCGCCGAGCGCCTGGGCTGCACGCTGCCGCAGCTGGCCGTCGGTAGGTGACGGGGACCAGTGCCCCCGCGCATCCCCCTCCCTGCTGCCACACACACAGGACCCAGGCGGCCACGGGCAGCGCTCTGAGGTGCCGAGAGAAAGTTTGTGCCTTAGGGGTTGTTGGGAGCTGGGTGCGGGTGAATCTTGCACCAACCCCTCAAGCTCCAGGTACTCCTGTGATCTGCTGAAGTGTCGGTGATGGTTCGGTGAATGTAACACAGAAAAGATGGGTCAGCGTTCAAATAGTTCAAAGGATGGCTTTGCCTTTGTGGTATCTATTTATTATTGAAAAGCATTTAAATGATTATTCCCTACTAGGAGTTACGGAACAAAAAGCCAGAAACGGGGAAAGGCTGACGATGGGCAGTGCAACGCTTTGTTAGGAGGCGGCTGATGCATTTCAAGGAAGACAGTAAAAGAACAAATCAAAACATGCTGTAGGATAATAAATCTAATGAGGAGCCAGGGAAGGAGCTGGGAGTGTTCAGTGTGAGGAGGAGGAGGCTGAGGGGAGCCCTCATCCCTCTCTGCAGCTCCTGACAGGACATTGCAGAGAGGCCGGGGCTGGGCTCTGCTCCCAGGGGATCAGGGACAGGACAAGAGGGAACGGCTGGAAACTGCCCCAGGGGAGGGTCAGGCTGGGCAGGAGGAGAAAATGTTTCCCAGCAAGAGTGGTCCGAGAGTGGAACAGGCTGCCCAGGGAGGGGGGAGTCCCCATCCCTGGGGGGGTTCAGGGCCGTTGGGATGAGCTGGGGGGGATGTGGGGTAGGGGAGAACTTTGCAGAGTCGGGCTGAGGGTTGGACTCGATGATCCCGAGGGGCTTTTCCAGCCTGAATGGTTCTGCGATATTACAATGCCATGTATTGCTTTTGAGGTTGACCCCAGCCTGTTAGCCTGACGCAAATGTAACTGTGTTTTGGGGCAGTAAAATTTAAAATGACTTAAAATAAGATTGTTTCCAGCATCCTCCTCAGGCTTCAGTTGACAAAAGGGGCGGTGCATCGTGGGCCGTCCTCGGGCGCCCACCCCTGACCGGCCTGTTTCTCTGAACAGACTCTCCCCAGGTGGAAGGCATCAGCTGTGCAGTGAGCTGGGCTGGCAGACACAAGAGAATACACTTCTTAAAAAGCAAGGCGGGTTGTTTGTTTGTCTGAAATAATTATCTTTGTGCTGCTGAGAGCCAAGGCTGAAAAATACCACACGTATCTGTTGGGAAAAGGATCCCTGGTTTAAACAGCCAAGAGGTGAACTCTTGTCATTCGTGATAGGGAAAAACGAAACCCCAAAATTAAGACAACTGCTGGGCCAGGGACCAGGGTCCGGTGGGATGGTGGAAGATCTGCTGTGTGGTTTATCTGAGCCGTGCATCATCTTCCTGGTAGTGCCAGAGGAGTAAAGCGAAGGTTCAGACAAACGTCAGGAGCTGGAGTAATGCCGTGTCACGAAATCCATGTTCCTGACCATCTTGTGACTTTATTCCTAGCATGGTGCCTGAGAAACGAGGGGGTGAGCTCCGTCCTCCTAGGATCTTCCAACCCCGAGCAGCTGATAGAGAACCTCGGAGCCATCCAGGCAAGTGCAGGTGGTGGTGGCACCTCGGCAGAGGTGGGGGTCAGCTACTGCTCAGCTCCCTGCGGGGGTTACACCAGCACACCTTGAGACTAGCACTCTCCTTCTCTGAATACAGTTTTAATACTTAGGTGTTTTGTTTCAGGCATCTTCCAGTTCTAGTTAGGCACATTAATTAGGCAAAGCTACGGTGTATCACCAGGACTTACACCGTGTGAGGTAGTTACAGCCACATCCAGTAACGAGAGGGTGGCACCAGCAGGTTTAACGGAGCTGAAAAAGCAAGTGACCGGATTCCAGGACATGGTGTGATAAATTCTTCCGCAGAGCACATAGCACTCCCACCCACCTTAATTATTCTCTGTTGCTTTTCACAAGAAGAGCTTCCTCTGATGCTCTTGCCACCAGCTCTCTTTCCACCGCAGCTGAGCAATACCATGTGTATAAAGTTTAGGAGCAGCCCTGTGATTCTCTCATAGGATAAAGACACTACGGCAATTTTTCCTTTAAGGGAGAAGGGGATTAGCTGAACGTTTAAATGTCCCACAAAAACCCAGAGGAAACACCATTTGATGAAGTCTAGATTTAAATTTGTAAAAACCTTTAACAGAAGCTTGATTAAACGTTGTTTTTTTTTTTTTTTTCTTCTACCCCTAGGTCCTTCCAAAGATGACATCTCATATTGTAAACGAAATAGATAACATTCTGGGAAACAAGCCCTACAGCAAGAAGGACTACAGATCATAATGCAATGCATGAATTCCCTGGACTGCATGGTTTAAAAAGTGCTCTGTACAGAAGTACAGCCCTGAATTAATATCCGGTCATGAGAATCATTCAGCAGCTTGCTGCTCGGTGTCTACTGTCACTGGATCCTTCGAGATGTGTGCTGTTGCTACTAATCTGCAGTGAAATTTAAAAGCACAGTTGATCTCTCTTCTAACCGAGAATAATCTTGTATTTTCTTACCTTCGACTGAATTCATTAATTTTTACTTTACTCTTAGCACCTCATGCTTGTGCTGTGAAAAACAATTGTAAAGCAAAAAATAATTTATAACCTTCAGGTACTTGGTAATTAAAGAAGGATGTACAGATCTATTTTTTCAATGCAGAAAAGCCAGATACAACTTAAGGTTTTAATAAAACCACATCTGGGAAATCTCAACTATAAAGTTTCTTCAGGTTAACAGATAGAAGGGGCAAGCTCAGATTTTCTGATTTCTTTTTTTATGCTGAATTATATGCTTTAGATTTTGTTTGTAGATGAATAAAGGATGTAAGACAGAGAATTAGTTAGAAATTAGCTCAACTCCTAACTATACAATTATTTCAGCTGTGGAGTGCTCCTAGGAAGTATTTCTCAGTACAAGGCCGAAGAGCACAGTTAGAAAACGCGAACACGCATGTCAGGTTAATGAAAACAATGGCTGTTTGCAAAATTCTAATTCTACGTAAACCTTAAACCAAGAAATCCACGATAAAATATTGGGGTTTTCATCTATAGAAACCTGCCTCTACTTCTGCCTGCTTGTAGACAGAGCTATTGCAAATTTCAATATCATGAGCTTTTAAGGATATAGATACTTATAAATATATATAATATATAGCTGCTGAAAAATATCAGAAAAAATCAGGTACGTACTTTGGTGGAAGGCTACGTTTGCTTTAACTTGTTCTGGAATCGGGCATAAGTAAATGCATAGTATTTTTCAGACATGTTTTAAACAGGTAGTTTTCTGTGAGTATTTCATCCCTCTACAGGAGTTGATTGTAAGCATTTGTCTCTTAATTTGCCCATCTTAAGAACCACATCAAGTTTTACCAGTTTGCTTTGTAAAACGCACCTCTGGTTTCGGTATTTCTGACTCCTCTCAAATGGCCTGTTTTGGGCACAGACTTCCTGGGGGGCACAGCTACGTACAGTGTTTGTAGGACCCTCGTATCCTAGTCCCCCGAGCTCCAGGGTATCTGCAGAGTGTGTGCAGTGTCCCCGTGAACGGATACTAACCCTGGAGTTGTCTTCTCCTGTATTTAACCCAACGAGCTATGGTATGTGTAAATGAACTTAGCTGCTGTATATCCAGAAATGCAGTCTGACTTTGACTTCTGCTTGGACACAATAAAAGCATTTTGTGCATCTAATTTTGTACTTTGAGACCTGTTACTAACAGCAAGAGTGATTTTGGAATGGCAGTGGTTTACGTTGAGAATGGGTATGTGCTGTTCCCCAGGGAAACACTGATCTGCAGGTGTAACCAGGGACAGCGACCGCGGGCCGGAGGAGCGGGGACAGCCGGGGAGCGAAGGGCTGGGCTGCACATCTCGGACAAGGTACTTTTAGAACTTAAAAATGTGTCCTGTCCCCTCAGTCCTACACATTTTGGCCTGAAATAAACACGCTGTGAGTGTTCTCCCAGCAGTTCACCGAGATCAGGGAATTGTGGAGTGGCTCGGGCTGGAAAGGACCTCAAAGCCCACCCAGTGCCACCCACTGCCCCGGGCAGGGCCACCTTCCACTAGCCCAGGTTGCCCAAAGCCCCGTCCAACCTGGCCTTGAGCCCTTCCAGGGAGGGGGCAGCCACAGCTTCCCCAGCTGAACCCCCCAACTCTCCCAGCCTGTCCTCACAGGGGGGCTCCAGCCCCCCCAGCATCTCCGTGGCCTCCTCTGGCCCCGCTCCAGCAGGTCCGTGTCCTTCTGCTGTTGGTGCCCCAGAGCTGGACCCAGCCCTGCAGGGGGGTCTCCCAGAGCGGAGCAGAGGGGGAGAATCCCCTCCCTCACCCTGCTGGCCACTGCAGCTCAGTCACCAGCCTCTCCAAAATGACCCTGGGCTGGCCAGTCCTAGGTAGCTGACATGGAGACAGCCACCAAATCATTTCTCACCTCCCTACTAATTACATCCCTTCACTGGCCTGGGCCACATCCCTTAGTGTTGCAGTATTAGCTGTGAAAATTAACTACTTAAGTATTTTAAAATCTGCTTCACAGGCAGCACAAAGGCTTTGACCATTATACAGCTAACAGCAGTGTAATTATTTTCCCAGTAGCAGACTAGTTCCTTCTCTTACCTCTGGAGGTACAATTTAATGTTCTCTCTTCCCCCACTCAGATACATGGGAATCCAACAACATATTAAAAATATATTAATTCCCAACATTATTTTTTTAAATTGAAAATGAGATGGCATT
Source organism: Athene cunicularia (assembly GCF_003259725.1). Taxonomy (NCBI): domain Eukaryota; kingdom Metazoa; phylum Chordata; class Aves; order Strigiformes; family Strigidae; genus Athene; species Athene cunicularia. Next base: position 1,628,710 of record NW_020799110.1, read on the forward strand.
GTCCCTTAGAGCAAAAGCTTAAAAGTCAGCTTGCCTAATGTTTGGGGGGCAATGGGATGCCAAAAAGTAACTTAGCTTTCAGCATTATACTGAAAAAAGCAGGTATAGCTTGTAGTGGGGATTGCAAGGGGAAAAAAACAACTAACCAACCCCAAAAGCAAACAGAAAAAACAAAACCACCTCTCCCCCCAGTGCTTTTCTGCGCAGGAGTCCACAGAAAAGACTAGGTTTCCTGTAGAAACACAACCAACCCAACCACCTGCTTTTGTTTCAGGCTGTCAGTGCTGCAAAGTTCTCTCTCCAGAAAAATTCTGACACACACTATGCTCCAGGGCTCAGCAACTGTCAATACCAAAAAAAAACCTAAGGTAAGATGAAAAGCTGTTAATAAAAGACTCGGCAAACTGACAGTAATACCAGAGGAAAGTGTTGCTTCAAAAACCCCTTTTCTCTAGACTGCAGCTTTCCTGGAAAATGCACCTGGCACCTTCTGAACTGGTGACTAGGGCAGTCCCGGCCCTGCCAACGCTGACAGGTGAAAGGAGAGTTAGTGCTGCCTCATCATGTGGCTGAACTGCACTACCGGGGTGTTTTGGTAGGAGCTGAGCAAATCCCCAGCAAACCAGCAGCGTGAGTCCTGCCACCGAGCCATCAACTTGGCCTCCTCTTCGATTCTGACCATTTATAGAAGTTCGTTAGAAAATTGGTTTACTTAAGACTAAAATACGTACAAATAATATAATGAGTAATAGGCCAAGGAAAGTAAAATTATGGAAGCAATATGGAAAGGCTCCTTTCAGTAGTGAATAAGCAGGCAGCAGTGATAAAGAAAAATCCCCATATTTTGAGGGAAAATAAGTTAATTTGAAGAGTGTGAAATGACTGCCCAGAATAGTAGTTTCAATGGCAGCTCTGAAGACATTCAAACCACTTCAAAAGTATTTTTCTAGGAGACAGTGGTTAGGTTTTGTCCTGACTCCAAGTTACTTAAAAGTAAGGAGTATTTGCAAGCACAAGACGTGGTGATTTGTAGAAGGTTCCTCTCTGCTGGAAGCAGAGAGTAACCTACACACATCTCACCCATGAAAATCCTCATTTTTAAAAAAATATTAAGAATAGAAATACAAGGAATTAAATGTCAGAAAAAGCCTCCTTTTTATTAAAACTTTTCAAGTTACAGTGATGAATGGTGGATTGTCACTTTTTATGAGCAGTGAGTCTGGCTCAGTCACCAACCTGAGGGGAATTGTTACAGGCGTTCAGCAGAGCTGCTTGTGCTGCTGTGTAGCAGCCCCTCGTGGTGTACTCGTCTAACAAACCCTGGCACTGTCACACCTAAGTGCTTCAGAAAGGTTACGGTTGGTAACTGCTGACACACCATTTCCTTTCATTGCGAAGTAAAAAAAAAAAGATTCAGTTATCGAATGTACCATGTAAAGATACATTTAACATTGACATTTTACCATGTAAAGATACCAAAAGTAAATACAATTCAACCATTTCTGGACTCAAACCCTCCCCCCCCATACTCTCAAGCAGTCGCACTATTAAAAAACCCCAGTATTTCTCTTCCACTGTTAAACTTTTGTATGCTCACAGAAATAAACCTGGCTACTTGGATCCTGTAGATAAGAGAGCAATCAGTCCAGATGAAGCACTGATAGAAAGAATATAGTTTCTGTAGGGAAAAGGTTAAGGACATACGCTGGTAAAGATGCCACGTCTTTTGTACAGAACATTTAGTACGAGTTTGATGAAAAACGGGGGATTGAAACAGTCAGTAGTTTTCAAGTTGCAACATCACAACCCAAAATACAGCTTACAATGGACGCTGCAATGTACTCAAAATTAAAGACACAAGTAAAGTTTAGCCTGCTCTCTTAAAAGTAGTTATAAATACTGTTAAATATCACAGATCTTTAATATTTGCGGCCCTGATTGGCAGTACTTACTTAAAATAACAAAAAATTTTACTTGTGAAGTTACTGAAGCTAACCAGCCCTTTAAGGTTAGAGCACTGGCAACTAATACCGAGGTTGTGCCTTGGAGAGAACAGGAGCTGCCTCCTCATTCCACACTTACAACCAAAATGGCAAAGCCGTAAGAATTTCTGACTATTGTCCAAGTGATATCCTTGAAACACCTCCTCTGAGACGTTAAACATTTATGTGCTTGGGAGATTGCAAAAACACCCCTATCTCTGCTTTTGTTACGGTGTTTCTAAGCTGAGGTACTACACCGAACTGCACGCATCAACAGAGCAACCTCACAACCCACAGGACAAACACAGCTACTAGTAACAACAACCAGGAGTAGGACTCTGGTTGCTTCAAGTGCGGTAATAAAGGATACACAGTGGGGTTGAAGTTCTTCAGCACAAAAAATGAAGCAATGATGACCAAGACCAGAAAGAGAGTATTGTTGTAGAAGATGGAAAAAGTCGTTGCTTCGTAATCTGCAACTTCATTTTTCTTCCACAGAATTCTAGGAACAAGCAGAAACATTATTTCAGGCATATTTAAATCAATGCATATCCAGGCACACCCACCGTTATGAAGAGATTGACACCCAGGGGTGCAGTAAACCACACGCTGCAGCTCGCTACAGCCAGCTTCGAAAAGACAGAGCACAGCAAGAACTACCAGCTGGCTCATTAAAGACAAAACCCTGCATATACTCTGTGCTCGTACACTGAAGCAACTTGATGCTTGTTTCCTGCACCTCAAACCCAGCCCTTTACAAATAACCCTCTTCCGTGAGTTTGTATCTGCTCGATGTTACTGGGGTGCCTGGCACTCGAAGGGAAGACGTGGCTTTTTGCTCTAAAGAGCCAACAGTTGACGTCCTCGTGTCTTGTACTTAACGGGCATCTGTCCTTCCAGTAAGCGCTCCCTGACAGATTCATCCTGTCAGTGGTCCATACTAACCGCGAGGGGTAACAAGTATAAGCAGCAGTCAGCAGTGCGGTCCAGCACTGCAGAAAAGGAGCTTTCTCTTACTTTTGAAGATGCTTACTCTTCAGAGTTGTTAAGAGGCTGTACAATAAGTTGCTTTGCAGCTCGAGGACTGAGAGGTTGCCTTATAGGACCTTATTGTAAAGGTTTAAGTTGTTTCATTGATAACTTGCCCCAAAACGCTTTACAGATGACAATGAGCTGACAGCACTGCTTCTACTTACCAGAATAAGGAAATAAACAGTGGCCAAGCAACAGGCCCCAGTATCCTACCCAGAGCCTTAACAATACGGGGCAGTATTACAACAGGGGAGAACAAAGAGGATTACCTTTCATCCTTCTCCTTGCGAGACATCTTCCTGTTGTCTGCCTCAGACAGCTTGCGAGTAACTTCTTTGGAAACAGCATCTTCTCTTTTCTGTGCTACTCTGTAAGAAACATCATTTAAGTTGAAAACTGAAAATAAAAAACCCCTGGGATTACAGGAAGTTCAATTTACAGTGCAGAATAATACTTTACTGAGACACTGAATGGCTTTACCAAGTTGAAGGGACAAGAAGTAATCATCAGATTACTAAAAGTATCAAATATAATCTGTGGCAATACCCACTGAGAATGAAGGTAGGTTTGCTATTTTGCTGTACGCTTAGATGACAAAGCTAATCTATTCCATAATTACAAAAGAGGACAGAACCCAATTAGCAAACACTTCTGCCTGAAATAATAGTTTTTAGAGTAACATTTCGGCCATTCTTATTCATTAAAAAAACTTGTAAATGCTGGTTTTGTTAACTTAACAATAAATTCTACTTCAAACAGCCACCAAACTTACTTGTGTTTGAGAACAAACTTGACATTCTTGTATGCAAAAGCTACTAAATAGGTACTGATGAGGGTCATTACGCTATACAGGACTGCAGACTGAACAAGATCCATATGCCATATCCTCCAATAAAGCCCTTAAAGAAAAAAAAAAGACACGTAAAGGGTTTCTCTCTCTAAGAAAAATGCCCCCATGTGTCTTATTCAGCTTATTAGCTCAGTAATTCGGCACTAGCTCTGCCAGATCAAAGCCAGTTCCTACAAAATCACCTGGGTGGGACTTCAAACTGCATTAAAAAATACTTTGAACAGAGAAATCTGCTTTGCTTTTGGCTGAACGGAGCCTTATGAGGCCACGTCAAGCTCGGCCCAGCGCAGCCAGCCTTAGCAGTGCTGATGTGGACACGTCAGTGTTAGACCAGCAGCTCCATCTTTACAACCCACAAAGCAACCGCCCTGCCCGCTGCTCCCAGCAAGACCGGCTTGGAAACCGGATCTAACACAGCACGGAGATCGCCCAAATAACCCCACCGGGGGTCGGCTTGAAGCCGGCCAGGCCCGGGGCAAGGCGAGCCCGGGGATCCGCACCCGGCAGCGGGCCAGGAGCCTGAGGAGGGCTGCGGGGAGTCCCTGG
>NW_020799110.1:1633169-1650337 GCF_003259725.1 Athene cunicularia
TTTTTTTTTTTTTTTTTTTAAATATTTCTATGTTGGTTTAACTTCTAGAAGTGTTCCCTAATCTCTCCCCCCCCTCACCCCGGTTTGTTTCAGCGGTTCCGCGCCGCTCGGTGTGACGAGCCGGCTGCAGTTTGTGCCGGTAACGGGTGTTCGCTGTGGGGATTACCGGCAGTGGCTTGGCAGCGTGGGGGCTCGCCGATGCCGTACAGCCTTAGGGACGTTGTCCTGACGGCTTGGGGTGACTGCAGCGCTCCTTGTCTCCCGGGATGGTGCTTTTTCCTTAATATTTATCACGGTTTTTAAGGAAACGTCATTTAACAAAGTGTGTATATTTAAAAAATTTAATTAAAGTCATTCTTCCCACTTATTCCCCCCTGGTTACTAATATTCTTTGGTTGCAAGAAAAGATAGGAGGTGCATGTGATGAGGAAATGCTAGCTGCAAGTGAAGTTAAATTTATATCTAAACTCATATAGAATGTATTATTATTTATATTGTAATCGTTAATTATATTCATTATATGTAATATATCTATAATGTCTTAGAGGAGACCTTAGAGCAGCCTCTAAAGGGTCTTAAAGGGTCTACAGAACTTAAAGGGACTTAAAGGGTCTACAGAAAAGCTGGGGAGGGATCTCCATCAGAGGGTGTAGGGATAGGATGAGGGGTAATGGGTTTACACTGACAGAGGGGAGATTTAGATGAGATCTAAGGCAGAAATTCTCCCCTGTGAGGGGGGTGAGGCCCTGGCACAGGCTGCCCAGAGCAGCTGTGGCTGCCCCCTCCCTGGAAGGGCTCAAGGCCGGGTTGGACGGGGCTTTGGGCACCCTGGGCTGGTGGAAGGTGGCCCTGCCCGGGGCGGGGGGTGGCACTGGATGGGCTTTGAGGTCCATTCCAGCCCAAACCATTCTGTGATCAAAAATGATAATTCATTATGATAGAGATTTATAAAGCATATAAGTGCAGCAGGACTCAGCCTTTTGACTCTGATAAATTTCCAAGACCAAACTGCGTGGCTTTCCATGATTCAAAGCGTGCTGAAGGCAGCTGCTAGCAGAATGGTGTCGCTAATGTTGTGTTACTCCCCCAGGCAATGGGAGTTACGTTTCGGAAACTCCTCTGCCGCAGGCTGAGCCCACACCTCCGCCGGTGGGATGAAGTGCCGGAGCTCTACGTGCCTCTAGAACCACCCGTGAGTACCGATGGCGGGCCTGTGGCTCCCCTGTGCCGCGGCCGGGCACCCAGCCTTCCTCCCTCACCCACCCCTTCCTCCTCATCGCACGGGCAGTGGTAATGGCACCGGTCACATACTGGTGATGGGTATGTCATTGCTGGGAAGGAAACGTGTGGCCTCTGGGGTTCATCAGCATCAGGTTGGTGCTCGTCTCCCTGTCAGTGCAGTTAACTGGCACATACAGCTTCCCTCTGCCTCAGTATTATTTAGGCATTGTCCTTTATAGATGCTTTTAATGCCACTGAGAGGTTGGTGATGGCTTCCACGCCTAATTGGATTATTGTGCTGTATATTCTCAATTTCTAAATATGTCTGTGGCTGTCTTAAAATAGAAAAAAATATTTTTTTTCCTTAATAAGGAATTCTGACTTCTGTAATTGAAAAAGCATTTTCTCTGCAAAAATCACTGAAATCATTAGTGATGTTTTAGTGGATTGTTACTGCAAAGTCTTCAAGCACCTTAAGATACGTGGTGTACCTATTTCAGTGGACTTAGAAAATTGCCTGATTTTCACAGATTCATTTCTTTTTTATGAGTATCTGTTTCCTGAAACACGTGGATACCTCTTCCTTCCAATATCTCTGTTCCTTATGCCCTGCATCTCGGGGTTATATTAACTTGTTCTGAAATGGCTTCCGCTGGCAAGAAATGCTGTTTGCCTGCTGGATGGCACTCTGAAATCTGTCCTGAGGATGGTACTCCAACAGGAGAGCAGAGCAGTCTTGGTTTCTTTGTAAAACACATTAAAACTAAATGTGTAGTAGGTAACATAATTGTTTTGTCCACGTTACATTATCATAAGAGTTTTCTTATTTAAGAACATTGTTAGAGTTGTATAAAGCAGTTGGAAACTGTGGGAGAGAGTAAGTTTTAAGATTGTTTCAAGATTCAGATGTAATCACTGACTGTTCTTGCACAGATTTCTTCCTTCCGCTCATTTGGGTAAATTTGTTTTGTGTTGTGGTGGAATGTAATTAAGTCTGACTTTTTGTTCTTGGTTTGGGTTTACATGGGAAGGACGCTGTCGTTTTGGAACAAATTCTGCCTGGTGACCATCTGTCTCTCCGTTAAGATGAAGTATGACATTGTTTTAGGCAGTGAAATAATGAAAGATTTTCTTGAAAAAACAAATGAGCTATTTGCTTTTTTAAAAATCCTGGCACTGGCAAACTGTAGCTTTAAGCAGAACGCAGCATACAAGGAATCTGTCGCTGAAGCTTCATATTCACTTTAAGTATGTCGTAGTTGATTCCCCAAAAGTAAGTTGGGCCACCGATTCCTGTCAAAACAATTCACGTTTTTGTTTAAGTGCCTAAATCTGCGTTGTGCTGACTGCGTCTTGTCTGAATGCTCAGTCAGAAGCCCTTGGGAACATAAGGCATCAAAACCAGAGGAACAATGGCTCCATGACCCAAAAGCAGAACTTCTGATAACAGGGATATTAACACTCTTATCTTTGTACAAAGTATGTTTCTTACCAGCTTTCTTTCTGAAACTCAGAAGCGATGATAAATATTTGGGAAATACACAGATTATCTTTACTGTGCTCGCTTTTTCTCTAAATCTCTAAGATGGACCAAGCTGCAAATTTTAAATGAGGGCAGTTGTATTTCCCAGCAGGATTTGTTTTGTCTATTTTATTGTTGTCACTTATTTGTGTGTAGCATAGACTTCAAAACACAGAAAAGCAGAATCTCCAAAACGGGTGATGAAGTGTAAATAAGTCTGCCCTTTAGAAAAGTTTTATTTGTCGTCATCTAATATGAATTTTAATGTCCCAGGGTCTAAGAGTGGTTTTCATGAATATGACTATCTTACAAAAAAAAAAATCAAACAACCCTTGATGAATCCATAACTTATTACTAGGGTTTTTTCAGTTGGTTAATTTGTGCCATCTCTCCGTTTAGGTGTGGAAATCCTAAAAGAATTCCTAATATGCAGAAGGGGAAATTCCTGTAAGACAGCAGAGCTGGGGAGCAACCTCAGGTGAGTGAAGAACAGAACCAGAAAGCTGTTGGGGTGGCTCTTTTGTCTCTGTAACAGCAGTAGGAAGCGGTGCCCTGGGCCTGGGGAGCTGTGAGTCTCTGCAGCTCCAGCAGCAGCGGGCCGTGCCACGACAGGGGGTTGTTCTGCACGGGTGAAGGTTCCCTTCCTCGGCGGGGCTGTGCGGGAAGCTGGGCTGAGCGTGCGGTGGGAGGGGTTGGGACTTCCCGAGGGGGACACCTGTGTTTATGTAGCCAAGAGTCCTGAGCATCTTCATTTTTATTATTGGTCATCAGTTAGTAACTTTCTGAATGTCTGTTTTTCTCTCTCCCTCTTTTCTGTTTTTCTGCATTCCATCCAGTGAATCCATAGGGAACCTTGTGTAGCGATTCTTTCAAATGACATTTGCTGTGTTTCTTCACGTTGTGTAAAATGACCTTTCTGTCAGTCTCTGCTTACATTTGCCCAGCTATGTCTGCTTAAACCCTTGGGAACACACAGAGACTTTTTTTGCAAGTAAGACTTCTCAACTGTATTGAAAATTCCGTGTCGTGTTGAGCTGTGGCTCTTTCTTGGCATAGTTCTGCTGAAAAGATTACAAGCTCTTAGAGCTTGATGGTTTACACAGTCCTAATCTAATTCAAATGCTCTTGATAACTGTTTTTTAGCTTGCAAAACCTGTGGAAAAAAAATGCCCCTGGGATTAATACATTATGTATGACCAGACCAAATAGGATCATTTATGCTGGCTAATACTAGGACATCCCAGTATTTCTTATGGCTAAATGAATGTTGGTAGTTACCGTGGTAGCTGACATCTTGGTTAACAGAGGTATTCTTAAAAACCTTCAGACAGAAATGTGGCCTTTTCAGGATAGCGATCGCTCTCGCATTCCAACAGTAAGAATCCCGTCGGAGTCCCACAGAAAATAATATTTGTGATTAAAATACACGTCACCCCAGTGGCGATTCTACCTGATCTCTGTGGTTTTGTACAATTTGTGTTCGTAAAAGTAACGGAGAACATTGTGTGCTGTGTGGAATTACAGTGCACGCCCTTAATACCCCTGTAACAAAACAAATGCTCTCAACATGGACTTTGATACACCCTCTCTGTTCTTTGCTTTTATAACATTAGTTTGTCAGGGTAAATCTTCAGAGATGCGTTAAGGAGATACCTGATATTTTAAAATTGTTTGTTTCAGCCGGTTATAGAACGTAAGACAGCAATGAGTCCAGCTGTCTTTCAGAAAAGGAGAGTCATTTCTTTGATGTTGTCTCCAGATGCTTGCACATGTTTTTTTCAATAGTACCAGTGGTGTATATTCTGTTATGCTTGGGGGTGTGTATGTTTTCCTCTTTTTAAGTTAGTCTAAAAAGGATATTGTGCCTTCGGCCTTGTGTCAGTGTTTATTCTGGATTTGATGTTGTACTGTGGAGTCACAGCATCTGTGCAGTCTCTTGCATCTTTCTCGGTTCATTATCTACATTCTAGTACTGTGTGGATTTTAGTTTAAGTCATACCACAGCCAGAGGAATGATCCCACTCCTATGAAAATACCTTTTTATTTTCCATATGCAACTACATTGTGAACCTACATCCAAAGCTAAAGCATACACTTGGCTGCCCTTGCAGCCATTAATTTTGCTCTCTACTACCAGCCATTCTGGTTTTGTTTGCTGCTCTAAAAGGGGTTTTGTTAAGCACAGCAACAACATCTATTCTTTGCTTGCAGTAACTATTTCACTACCAAGTTCTCTGGGGGTGATCACTTCCTTTTGCACTTGTTTAATTGTTCTAGCCAAACCATTTCCCTTCACGTGTCTGGAAGACCTGTCTATTTTGTTGTTTTAAGGAATTCACTGAAGTTGAGACCTTTTCCTACAGTGTAGGTACAGCCTAAGAACTTTGTGACTAAGACTTAATCTTGCAGCGGTTTATTGCAGTTCTATGGGCAAATTATGTATTCTCCTCATCCTGGCTAGAAGGAATCTGGACAGGCTTCTTCCTATGTTTCCTCTTATATCCCCTCGCTCCTTCACAGTACTTGTTAGTTGGGAAATAAATTCCATAGTTTTCAGAGCTGCTAGGTTTTCACATTCACATCTCAATCTAAATTCAAGCTAACTTTCTGAATGGCACTTCTTCCAGTCAGTGGACTAAACTTAAATCCAAGAATTAAATTAGAGCAGAGCAAAAGCTTCACTGTAGTTAAGATTGAAAAACCCCTCTTTGTTCAAAATTGCACTCTTCTAATATTCTAAAATCCCTGTGTTTACTTGGCTGTATTGAAATTTATCATGCAGTAAGGGATTAGTGTTTCGAGTTTGGGATCAGCTGATTGGGGATTATTGAAATACAAAAGAAAAACCTTCTTTGACTAAACATGTATGACACTCAGTAACTGAGCAGTTTCTGCTATCTTTGTGTGAGCGAGGTGGGTGAGAAGCTTTCCAGTTCTTCTGTGCTGTGCTTTTTTTGAAACATTCTGTGGTGTCTGAGGTTTAACATTGGAGACGTAATTTGGCTGTATTATTTTTCAGCCATATCAGTTCCTCGATGTGGTTAGTATGTTGCCCCAAAGAGCACAGTTGGAGGGGCGGGCTGGGGGCTGGTGAGGAATGGCACTGGCTTGAACCGCTGTTGGTTCCAGATGCGGGTTTGAGAGGGTAGCTTTCTTATCTGGATAAGTTGGGAAGAATCTATGACTCTGTAAGGGCAGGAGAATGTCTGAGTTATCATCTTCTGTGTTAGGAAAAGGGACGATAGTTGCAATAATCATTGAGGTGAACAAAGTAGAGGATGTTATCCAGTGGTGTTGTGTCATGAGCTGTTCTCTTTTACCTTCTGAGAACACTGCATTGAAATAATGGGTTGCTATGCTCACTCTTAATTTCTAAAAGATGAAACTTGCTGCATTTCTGTGACACTGTATCTGTAACAAGCTCAGTGTAGCATATGTGGCCCATTTTTGGTGTCTTGAAATGGTCTCATCTGCTCCAGTTTCCTCCTTCAGCATTTTTAAGGTTTTGGTTGATAGCTGGTTCTGTGTGTAGACCAAATAAATGAAATAATGTCTGTAAATAGATTCTGAGGGGGAACTGGCTTGCTCAGCATTTATCCCAGATAGAGCATGGAACTGACCGCACTTTTGAAAAGCAGTGTCAGATGTAATATTTGGAAAATAACTGAACTCTACAGGTAAGAATGAACATAATATTCAAGATTGGGGCATCTGTTTCTCAAACATCAAGGTCTGGTTCCCATGTTGCTTTGAGATCTGCAGGCATATCCTGCAGATAATCCAAATAAAAGCTTCTGAAAGCAGGAAACACACAAATGACAGTGTTTTATTAGTGTTTTATTTCATCCTTTTGCATGTCTTTCACTTTGTATTCTGGTCAGCCGCAAAATTCCCTGGTTTGGGTCCTGTGGAGGCTTGTGCAGGCTGATGCTGCACATGTGTGTGATTTATACACTTTCCAGCCAGATGTGATCTGAGGGTGGCAGTCAAGCCATTTGTGGCATGGAGACCACTGAAGAACTGTAACTCTCCTGCTCAGGACAACCCTTGGTAGGTGTGCCTGCTATCGTGGAGGTGCTGAAAGCTTTCTTACAGGTCACACTGGCCTTTTGTGGTGTGGTGGAGAAATACAGGGTGAAAGTAAACCTGGAAACTGTGTCATTAATGCTTCAGCACAAGGGCTGCACTAGGAGAGGCTGAGGAGGTTGAATGAATGAACCTTTAATGTAAGCAGACCTAACAAATTGTGTTTTGTGGGTAGAAGACAACTGGTAGGCAGTAAAATGAGCGAAGGGTGTGACTGGGGTGCTGAAGCACTGGTGTAGGGGCCAGGTTTGTTACTGCCTGTTGGGTCCATCCATTTGATTGCTGCCTGTGATTTTATATTTAAGCACAAAGGATGCCAGACAATCAGAAACAATCATTTAAATGTGGGGTGGTCAGCTCGGTCTCTGTATCAGCACACAGATTATAAGCAGTTTACATGTAGGCCCCCCCACCTCCTCCAGGATATATCAGGTGATCTGTACTGGGATTATGCCAGTCCAGTTCAGCAGTCTGAATCCCTCTTAGTGGGAGGAAATCAGCCAGATGGGATTTCTGAGTCTGAAATGTGTCATCCTGGCACCCACCCACCCACTACTGCTCCATCCTTGAGCAGCGTAGGAGGATCTCGTGGTGCTTGGTGTCACTTCGCACTTGTGAGTTCTCTGGGGTTTCCCATTCCTGCAGCCCTGAGTTTGGCAGAAGCCTCCTGGATCTTAGATACAGGAGGATTTTTGCCTATAACGTGTAGTCAGAAGAGCTGGCCATCCGTGTGCTGATGGCTCCTAAAATGCTAATATCTGAAGCCAGAAGGATGAGCTAGAAGCAGAAGTATCACGTGAAGAATGTCTGGATGTGTGAATAAAAAGGGCTATTCCTGACTACTTCATCTTGGGGATGGTTATTTCTTGCGTGTAACACAGACTAGCCTGGCGCATCACAAGCACTTGAACTCATCGTGGCAGTACCCGTTTCACTGTAATGGTCTGTACAGAATGCAGTGCGTAGGGATCGTATCCAGCCAGCTTTAGAACTTTACATAACGGTTGAGCTCAGGTATAGTTAATAAAAAGTCTGGAGATAAGAGGAAATCTGATTAATACTGAGGATTCAGAGAGGGATCTGGGGGAGCTGATTGACATCCGGCTGAACAGGAGCCAGCAGTGTGCCCAGGGGGCCGAGGAGGCCAATGGCATCCTGGCTTGTATCAGCACTGGCGTGGCCAGCAGGGACAGGGAAGGGATCTGAGCCCTGGGCTCGGCACTGGGGAGGCCGCCCCTCGATTCCTGGGTTCAGTTTTGTCCCCTCACCCCAAAAAGGCCATTGAGTGACTCGAGCGTGGCCAGAGAAGGGCAACGGAGCTGGGGCAGGGTCTGGAGCACAGGTCTGCTGGGGAGCGGCTGGGGGAACTGGGGGGGGTCAGTCTGGAGAAGAGGAGGCTGAGGGGAGACCTCCTGGCCCTCGGCAACTCCCTGCCAGGAGGGGGCAGAGAGGGGGGATGAGTCTCTGGAGCCAAGGCCCCAGCGCCAGGCCCCGAGGGAATGGCCTCAAGCTGCCCAGGGCAGGGTCAGGCTGGCTCTGAGGAAGGATTTCTGTGCAGAAGGGGCTGTTGGGCGTTGGAATGGGCTGCCCAGGGCAGGGGGGAGTCCCCGGGATCCCTGGAGGGGTTGAAGAGTCGGGCTGAGCCAGCGCTGAGGGATCTGGGGGAGTTGGGAACGGTCAGGGGGAGGGTCATGGTGGGGCTGGAGGAGCTGCAGGGGCTTTTCCAACCCAGATGACTCTGGGATACTGTAAGAGTCAGGCTGGGTGTATCAGTGCCAGCAGTGAGAAGGGCATCACTTCCTAGGTGGGTCAGAAAGCTCTCACAGGAGAGCCGTGCAGGGAATGTCCAGGTGTGTGGAGGTGTGGGTAGACACATGCTCTGCAGCAGCAGTGTTGGATCCAGGGGCTCTGGTGTGCAGCTAGACCTAACAAGTAGGACAGGAGCCAGGCTCACTACGGACAGCCCCTCAGGTATCTGTGGTGGTCTGGTTCTTCTCCAGGTTGGCTTTACTGAGCTTGATGTAAAGCCCGTGTCACGAACAGCAATTCAAAACTTCTGTGGCGCCGCTGAACGGAACTGCTCTTACTGGCAGAGTGGATTCATGCCTGTGGTGGTCTAGAGCATGGTGCAGGTTTGAGCTGCCTCCGAATCGAATTGATCTGGATTCATTTACTTCATGCCATATTGGTATAGATTAGAGATTAATCTATCCCCAGAAAACAGAATTAGCTTTGTGTTTCCTAGCTAGCCAGTCGTGGCTAGATTCAGTCTGGACCTATATGTCAGAGAAAATTCTTCCAAGTTACGGAGGTTTTTTCTAATTTAAAAACCTGTAGGACATGCCAAAAAAAAAAAAAAAGTCTTCACGGACAAAATAAATATAACCAGGCAATATCCTGTACCCTTCCTGAATGCTGAATTTAGCAACACACAGATTTCTGAATTCTAGAAATAAAGCATTTATAGTGCACTCCCACACAGTAATTATTCTGTAAAGAAATAATCTTTCAAATGCATGTTCTCATTCTAAAACGTAGAGCGGAGCATCTCTCCTACTCATAGTCACTTAAGGCTATTTCAGACAAAGAACATCTGCTGATTATAGCAATCATTTTGCTGTTTTCTGCATGATATTATCTAACGCTGTGGTTTTATTTATGTGTTCTGCAGACTACCCATCCAGCTGCTCACAATATCCGCAGCAGGGAGGCTCTGGGAGTCCACACTGAGACAAACTGTGTGCAGGACTGAAGGAAGCCACGCAGCATTTCTAAAGCAGTGTGTGTGTCTTCTAGTTGGTTCCTTACATATGTATTAGGCAGAACGAAGGACTCGCCCCATTTTCTTCCAGATGGTTCTGTATCGTTGCTCAGGCTTAGACTTGACTGTGTTGCTACAGCTGATCTGGAACCATGCCTAGCCCGTTGGATGCATGTGATACGTTTGTAAATAATTTCCATTATTATTGCCATTTTCAGGAGGCACAATTAAGTTTGAAGACTGGAACGTTAACAGTATTTCCTGAGCTTCAGATTTTTGTTCATCTCCTGCATCTTAGAAGAAGAATGTTTTGTGGAATTCAGTGTTAATTTCTTCCATTCGTTTATTTCTAATTTCAGGTGTTAATGCTGCTATCTTCCTCCTTGCTGTTTGAATCGTGCAGAGCTTGGTAGAATGGGCAGTCAAGTGTGTAATTCCTCTCCCTTTTATATTGTAAGGGTTGACCTTTTCAAGGGATGGCTACAGAGATCTTCATTCACACCTTCAACTTTGCAAGGGTGTTGCAGGTCTTTAGAATCAGTGTTTTACTGGGTAACTAAAACTCTCCTGAAGGTGGGGAGCAGCTCTTGGCTGTGTTTTCATATGTAAAATACTATGGAAATGTTACTTTCCAGGTGTCCCTTTATAATTTGTTGAGTTTTTGGTTGAAGAATGGTCATTATTTGCATGTAGATAGTGAAACACCTGTCTGTTAGAGCTAGCTGTTAATTTTAGAACGGTTTAAATTTTAGTTGTCCACACTGCCTTACACAGGAACATTCCCATTCTTGTTTAGTTTAAATAGCCCAAAGGAGCAGGAACAAAGCTCCACCCCCCCTATGTTACTGCTTGCCTTGTGGCAGGATCCGAGTGTTCCAGAATCAGCAGCGTTTTAGAATTAACCTTAAAAAAAATAAATAAAATCTCAAAAGTTACATGATATTATAGGAATCAATTTATGTTGCTTCTATTAGTTAAGGATGCATGGTGCCTGGGCCTTTGGTAAATCTACGGGGTTTACACTGATCTAAGAGTCTTCCACAAGAGGGTGCACCCGTTCAACGCAACCTTGGGTAAACGGAACGAGCAAGTCCCCATTGTGGGTGAATTTTTTATTTTATGTATGAACTCGGGTATCTAAACTTCAAAATTGGATGGGTGCTTTAATCACTGATGTCCCAGTGTCTCTCCGGGCTGTATCCGAGACATGAGTGGATCTGATGCTTTGTGGGTGAGCAAGTCAAGAAGTTTAACGCTGAGCAAGCGGCTAGTTTCCCGAAGTCCCGCTCACACTGGTGAAAGGCTGTCTTCAGATTCCCGTCACAAAATGCTCTGCAGATGTTCGGGGCTTTTTTTTAGGGTACTGAAATGTGTTACCTGTTCCTAACTTGTGCCTGATCCCTGAAAATGCTCACTGCGTGAACTTGAAGAATAAGGGGTTTGGATTTTTTTTTTTTAATTTTTGTTTTGAAGAATCATTAATTTTTTCTCTCAAACCGGTACAACCCTGGTTAGTACAGCTGCAGAAGAAAACTCCACTTAGAAAGACGACTTCTCGAAAGACTGCTGACTTCATCATGACTGATACAGTTTCTTTTTCTGTTTCTGTTTTGTGATAAACTTATTTCTTTTTTCATAAGATAGACAGGAACTCTTAGTAACACTTCATCTTAAGTTGTATAATGTACTGATACACTAAAAGCATTAAGTGTTCTGCTGCATGTGTGGGCCAAAGTTCTAGGCCCATTCCTCTCTGACTGCAGTCCTAGGGTAGCAAGATACCTCTGCAGAAACCATTAACCTCAACAGATTTTCCAAGAAAAGGGCCTGCTTTTGAATCATCCATTCTCTGTCCAAATACATGAATCATAAATCACTTAGAGATACAATTCTGATAGTCAGCAAAATCGCTAGAAGTGTGGTGATATTCGTATGTGTAATACAATTTTTTTTTTCTGAGAAATTTTTTGGCAAACTTTCAGGTTTTATTAAATAAGAGAAACAGAATGGTGTCTTTTAAAAATTTTTCATTACTAGCACAAGATATAAAAGAAGGTGAATTTGAGACCAGTCTGATTACTGATTTTTGTTACTGCTAGCTGAAAAATTAAAAGTTGGGTCTGGATTCAAAAGGTTTCATTTACTAATATTGATAAATTGGAACTACTCTAGTTTTGACACTTCTCTTTTGAGCAGTGTGAAGGAGAAGAATATGAAGTTTTACTAAGAAAAAAAACCCATCACACAGTGAATGTCATTTAAATAGCAAGAAGATTTTTATTTTAAAGATTATAAACTGGCCACCTTCTACTTATACCTGGTTCTGGTGTATCACATGTAAGCAGATGAGGTGGTTTGTTTTTTTTTTTTCACTTGTTTGTGGACAGTACCAGAAGAATAATGTGTGTGTTTATTTTTCTTAAAACCACTGTGGTTCTAGGTTATTGCTGTCCTCCACAGAGCCAAATGCATCTACCAGTCAGATACGCAATACTGCTTGGTTATCGGAGATTCCTGCCTCTATCTGACAGCAGTAGGGCACGAGGGGGAATAGTAATTACTCTAGTTATTTACTTACTGATCATCTTGTTCTGAATATAATGGTGTTTTCAGAAGCAATTCTTCATTCTGACAGTGTCTGGAGGTCAGCCATTGTTAAAAACATAGATATACAACACAGATGCCCCCCTCTGCACCCCAAAGCAAAGTCAAGTCCCAGCTTCTTCCCTAGGGTCTGGCATGAAGCATTTACCACTCCCCGGAGGTCCTCCCCCTGACCTGAAGTTAGATGTACCAGCCTGGCCAGGGGAGGGAGACTTTAATTAATTGAAAATTGCATCTCGGTATGTTTGGACCTTGAAATTTCTGCCCTCCTGATCTTCAGGACGGCCCAAAGCAAGATGTATCCCACTGGGTGTCACTGTGGCAAAGGCTACCCGGGTGCTGGTGTTGCCCTCTTCTCTCTTCATTAGTGAAAGCTGGCTTGATTATCTCACCGTCATAGAAACACAGCAAGGGCTTTTGTCACTTTAAAAAAAAATAATAAAAATTAGCAGTCTTAGTATTAAGAGGGAGGATAGAAATATGCACAGAAAGTGAAAATTATAAATATTTAATGATGCAACTTTGGAGAAAAAAGAAATCTAGTATAATTTGACATATTTTGAAAAATGGACTACTGCAAAAGTCTAATAAGTATGGAAAGGTTAGCACATCTTGATAACAGGGGGAACATGTAAAAAAAACCAAACATTTACTTGGTTAATTTTAAAGCATTACCATAAAAATTAACTACATAAATGAATTCCTGAGTTTCATATTGATTCCTGTGATAAATGTACATCTTTTGTTCAGTACTGTAAAACATTAATAGATGGATTGGTTTTCCACTGGTAAATTAAAGTCAGAAGTTTAGTATTTTTACTAATATAAAGGTGGTGTGACTGCTTCCTACTGCATATAATGATTCAGTAGCTTAAGAACAACAACTTTCATTCCTTATTTTCTGCATTCATACCTGCTGCTATGCAGCAGAGGCATGTACATCTGTATGTTCTCTTTGACTTTGAAGTGCTGAATGCTTGATCCAGTGTGTCAGGTGCTGTTGTGTGAGTCAAGTCCTCTTCCAGTTGCCACTGACTTGTTGCTTAACCTTGAATATGTCTCATTTTGTACTTTTGCTTAATTGTTAGAGCAGACAATTAAGAAAATATTGATTAATAATAAGGAAAAAAAAAAAAGCCTGGAACTGTAGATTCCAGTATTTTATGTAGTAATATGTACTGATTTATTTACTTATATGTAGTGGAAAATGCAGCACTAAAAAGCAATTTTCAAAAAACCCCTAAAATGTTATGTAGTGATTAAATCGGACAAATGATAGAGAAGCTCTTGGAGGAAACTCTCATACTACTGAAGTCAACTTCATTCTGTCCTTGATGTGCAGTGTGAAGTGAGGTAGATTATTTTAGACATACAGGGTATAAGCACCGGGAACAGTAGCGCTGAGATTCCTCCCAAGAGGAATTTTTTGATGCCTTGAAATCGATGAAGACCACCTAAGAACAGTGTTACGTGTGATCTCAAGAGAAGTTACCTTCCCATCAGTGTAACTTTTTGCAAGCATGAGTTTCAGTCATGCAACTTTTGTGTTGATTAGCAAGATCTTGAAATGATAACGGTGGTTTTGTGATTATCAGACTGTAAATTAAACTAATTATCGTACTATCAATGAAAAGTAGTTTCGCAGCACTGATGAGTTTGCAGGATGGCCCTGAATGACTTTTTCTGGAAAGGCAGCCTTAGATACTATGGAAAGATGTGGCCACATATCACCACGTAACATCCTGCCTTTTCAGTAGTTTCAATGTTCACCTGCTCTATAGTATTTATATAATATTTATATAAATATGATTTATAATAGAATAATATTTCATTTTGAAATGTTAACAGTTCTGGACAGTTGACTGTACTAGATAGTGCGGTTTAGAAGGATATCCTGAAGTCAGGGGAGAATTTTTAGCTTTGTTAACTTCTTTTCCTGGTTACAAAGACTCAGGAGAAAAAGGGTTTAAAACACGTTGGTCTATATACTGCATTGGTGTTGCTCCCTGAAATATCAAGCCACGCCATCCCCCAAACTGCACCCGCAGGGATTGTTAATCTTTACTGAGAGGGCTTCCCCACACCCACTGCCAGCCACTGCCAACAATTTTTCCCTCTGGTTCAATGGCAGAGGATCTTTTAACCAAGCTCAGTTTTATGAGAACCAGAGCTTTTCCCTTGTGTGTTACTGCCAAGTGGGCACATCTAGCATCACTGTGGCCCTCTTTTTCAACCTTCTTTCAAGAGCCTTTATTTTCTCTTGAAAAATAAGTCGACAGCAGTTTCTCACTGTTTCTTCCATAATGCGTGGAGTGCTCCGTTAGAGCAGGCTAACAAAGGTCCTCAAGAGGCCGTTTGCAGGGTAAAGGCGTCCTGAGAATGTGTGAAATATAACTGTGGAAAAAGTTAAGACTTTCATTTCTGGGTCTTTATATTAATTGGGTTATACTGGAACCTTTGTACTGTTGCCTGATTTTAAAATGGTGATATACACCACTCCTGTTGGGAGGGGAGAGGTGGTGGAAGATGGAGAACGTGGAGTCTAACAGCTTTCTGCTGGATCGTCTGGCAGAAATACGTGGAGCTAAAATAAGAGTTTGTGGCAGTGACTGTTCCTTTCCCTTTTCCTTCTGGCTGAAAATGCAGAGCAAGAATCTGTGCAACAGACTCAGGATGGAAGGGCTTCAGAGGAAGATGCAGCACACCTTTGGCGTGCCACGGGTTCCCCAGCATCCTTCCAGTTCCCACCAGTGGCTGACTGCACTTCATATAAAACATCAGGAAGGGACAGTTAACCTTCCTGTAATGGGCTCTGCATTAAGAAGTTAAGAATGCTCATTGTGCAAGTTTTGAGGTAGGAAAGGAGGTCTTGTCACTAGAAAAAAATGTGTTGGAGCCTGAGAACTTTGTTTTCATGGTGAACATTTAAGTCGAAGACGTTTCCCTTCTTTCATCAGCAAATAAGTGAAGTGTGCATACTGATTATTCCATTATTTGCAAGTCAGAATTGTAAATGGCTGCATTCACTCCGATGCAGTTTACCATCTGAAAGAAATAATTAAAGCTTTCTTTCTCTTGCTTGAGATTCAGACGTGTGTTTAAAAATGAGATCATATGTTCATGGTGGTCATCGTTTCTTTATATATTGGTGTGGGGTAGCCTCAGAAATGGGTGTATGATCTGCTGGGGTGATGTATTTCCTTTAATTATACATTTGTTTTGAGAAAGATGGTTATTCCAGGCCGCTGTCTTCCCTCGGTTGCATCCTCAGTCCCACTGCAGTGGGAGTTGTGCGTACCTTAGTGTGTAGTTCAGCCATATGTGCTACTTATTTATATCTCATGCATGAAAGAAGCTGTTCCAAACAGATAATTTCTGTTCTGGTAATAGAAGATAAATGCAAGCGTGTATACGGTTCTTTCTCACTAAATGAGGATATGACACATTACCAGTCACCGTGCTTGGTAAAGCTCTTGCTTTGTCGAGTCCAGACAGAGCGTAAGGCTGTGCCTGTCTGATGTTTCAGACACTCAAGGGTTCAATTAATTTACAGATGATAATTTGTTTTCAGCTCCCGTAGATATGGATGCCTTCTTTACTCAGCCTCTATTGTGTCATTCTATATGAAGTCAGCTCCAACTGCACGAAGCTCAATGTTTGTAATTTGTTTGTGGAAATGGCATATTCTCCCTGCATTGTAAACGCAGCTGTGCAGCGTTTTCAAACCCCGCCGTAAACCTTGTGCCATCTTAAAAACGCCACTTTCTTCCCAGATGCGTGTATTTTCTGTATATGTCATTTCATAAAATCACTGAGCACAAGGAATGAAAGGCTGGATTTAAAAAGAAAATGGTAACACAAATAATATAGTGTTCCAGCAATATCAATTTTACCTCTTTAGAAGCTATTTACCTCTTCAGAAGTTATTTACCTCTTCAGAAGTTATTTACCTCTTCAGAAGTTATTTACCTCTTTAGAAGTTATTTACCTTTTTTAGAAGTTATTTACCTGTTTCTTGCAAGACATTTTGGCTTCCATACCTCTTTAGCAGTTACCCATCTCTTCAGTTATTACAAGTTATTTTATCTGGCCAAGTTAGGGATGCAGCCGCAGTTCCTTGCGGTGGCGTGGAGCCCCTGTGAAGGGATGGCCACAGCCTCTTGACGTTCAGGCGCGTGCTCTGCCCGGGCAGCGTCCTGGGCCGTTGCTCCAGCAGCGGGGGGACCGCTGTGCCCTCACACAGGCACCCACAACGGCGCGCGCTTTTGGGCAAAAAGCCCTTAACTGTGCTCTTACCGAACTCCACCTCTAAACTACGCCGTGTTAAATAAATAGAACAGACGACCGTAAGTCGCTGTTTGCTGCACTTGGTGCTTTCTTTTTGGCAGTGTGTCAGAGGCAGTCACCAGCTGGGCCCCAAACCCTGGCAGCCCCCAGCGAGAAGGGGGCTGAGCTCACGCCGTGTAGGTACAGAAAATGAGTCACGGGTGACTTCGTTCCAGGATGGGCTTCTGCTTCGCTTCTTAGTCATTAATTAGCGTTCTCCGAGAGACTCCCACCGTGAAATCCAGTGAGGTTTGGAGGGTGAGAGTGCTGCCTCTGGCCCGAGCGAGGACAGTTTATTCCAGCGTGCTGCGTGACTTTCGAGCTGCGAGGGCTGACGTGGTGTTGAACTTGCATGTTCTCGGAAGCGGCTCCCTCCTCGCGTGCAAGCACACACGCCCGGGCGCTGGCGGGGGCCTGTGACTCCTTATTTTTTGCCCGAGGAAATCCTCCTCGGGAAGGCGCTGGGGCTCCCGCGGCTGACAGGAGGTGAAACTCGAGGCCTGGTAAATCGAACGCGGAGGAATTTCTTGCCCCTTTTACTGTAGGCAGCGACCTGGTCGCTTCGCTGTTTTCTGTGGGTTCAGTACAGGCGCTTTGGGCACGCGGGAGGACGCGGATCGCTGCCGCGCGTGGGGGGGACGGGGGGTG
>NW_020799110.1:1650387-1708759 GCF_003259725.1 Athene cunicularia
AAGTTATTTACCTCTTCAGCCCGCCTGCCCCCCCGCCTCTTGGGAGCCCCGACGGCAGCTCCAGAAACCCCCCGGGACCCGCGGCCGCACGGACCGGCGATTCGGCGTTGTTACGGTGGGAAGAGCTGGCGTGCGAGCGGCCGGCTGCAGCGAGCCATTTATTTTTATTTATTTTTTTTTTTTAATTCCCCCCGCCCCCCGAAGCCTGACCGTGTTCTGAAGGTGTCCGGGAACCGGGGCCGGCGGCAGGACTGCCGCTCCAGGGCAGCACAGGGCGGTAGGTTTGGGGGGGACCGCGGGAAGTTGCCGGGCGGTCTGTCCGTCAGGCTGGGCTTTGGTCGGTGTCAGGTTTGGTCTTTGAGCCGCTGCTTTTCCTCTTTATTTTTTATATTTTTTAAAAATTTATTTAAGACCAGCAGACTTGCGTTCTTTAGCCGAGGAGGTGCGGTTCGCGTGAGATGGCGAGTACTTGGGGACTGAGATCTCCCACCGAGGGATCTGCCTCTGGTGAAAGACGTTGTGCGGACACAGCGTTGCTCTTGGTGGCTGGGAATGTCGGTTCTGAATGATAGCGACTGATCTGGGAGGTTAAAACGCTGAAATAGAGACGCCACCAAATTCCGGTAGTCTTCATCCTTGCCGCTTGCTATTTTTAGAGTTGGGGGATTCGGCTCTGTGCAGCAAGGCAGTTCTTTAAAAATAGCAGCAAAACTTAAAGGCTCGTCAAGAGATTGCTAACAGCATTGCAAACAGCGTTAAAGATGTGGCTGAAAAAAGACCAGAAGTCACTTCTTTAGCTCCTCAGCACAGCAGGGCTTCTCGCACCCCGGGAGATCCTCCTGCGTATGGCGGGGGCTGTTAAACCTGGGCGCGATGAGCCGGAGCATCTGATCCCCTTCGGAGTTGAGGATTTTTAAACCTCTGAAGTTACTTGAGGATTTAAAGTACCCTTGGTGGTTTCGAAAGAGAATTGCCCCATATGTCTCTGGAAGAGTGTCAGAGATACCAATCATTTTGGAAGATTAACCGGCAAACAAATATACCAGTTTCTTTAAATTTAATTTAAAAATGGAAAACTGGAGAGGTACAATTTTTTTTTCCTTTTTTCCTGGCAATCCTGACGTGCTGTTTCCTAGGTTAATGCAAAAGCCTTATAAATGAATGTTCCAAAATAAGGAAGACCGGGTGAGAAATTTTCCAGAGAAAATCGTCAGTAGTAGGAAATCCTTGCCAATTTTTCTCTGTTTTGTGGGATTTTGTTTTGAAATGAGACGTTACTTTGCTTGGAATGCATTTATCCAGGAAGTAATCCTTAATGTGCCCCACTCTGAGCTTTGAGGTTACGTGCAAGGAGATTGAAGAGGGTTTAATTAAATGTAATCAAATATTACAAGATTCCTGATTAAAAGGTATAGAGCTTGCTTTCTGGTGACGTGCGAGACGTGCTGTTTATTTGTACCGTAGGAGAAAAAAATTTTTCCTCTTGCAAATAATTCTTTTCCTCTGTTCCTGAGTAACTAACTAGCTGCCTTTTGTTTTCTTCGCTGCCCGGTTTTAATTCTTGTCGCCTCGCCTCGGAGGAGGCAGCTGAACTCGGTGTGTCACAGCAGGGTGACGGAGTGCAGGCTGCGCATCTGAGTCAGTGTGAGAGTGTGTGTGGGCATGTGAGAAGGGCTGTGGGTGAAGTGGGAGTGTCTGGACACGGATGAGGCTGTAGCAGGAGGAACAGGGTGTATGTAAGCCCTTGAATTCCCGTGTCTAAAAAAAACAGGGATGAAATCCTGGCCCCTGGTGAGGTCAGTATGAAGTTTGCTCTTCGTTTAAGTCGAAACCAGGAGTTCTCCGACGATGCCGCTGGGAGGATGTGTGAGATTGGGTGAGGGAAGATCCGTGTGGATGGACTGGGAGTGCGTGCGTCTGCCCGGTTATCTGGTGGGAGAAGAAATGCTGCATGAATGTTTAATTGCGGTGGGAACATTCGGGGCGGCGTGCCTGCTTAATGCTGCTGCTGTGTGTGCGAGGGAGGCATAAAAATGAACAATGCAGTGTTCACTTTTGTGGAATATAATGAACTAAAGCGCTGTTTATTATTAAACATCATCACAAGGAGGAGGGCATCAGACCATCCCCCTTTCCTGCTCCCCCCCCACGGGGACTGTGTGTGCGTGCCTGAGTGTCTCTGAGATTTCATGTGTGAGAGGACGATGAGTGTGTGTTTGGGATTAATTAGCCGGAGTTTAGCTGGTTTCATGCTTTACGTGCCTAGGGGCTACCCACAGTCACAGAGAAGGGAGGAGTTTGCTGTTGCTGGCTCGAAATCCTCTCCAGGGGTGATCTTGTTCGTGTCAACCATGAGCAATTAGAGAGATTAACTGTCTTGTTTTCCTTTCTGCCCTAGATTGATTCTTGTGAGGCTCTGGGACATTTGAAAGTGATTTGGAGAGAGCAAAGTCTGTGTCTGATGGACACCGAACCAAAGCCAGCGTGTGTTGTGCCGCAGGCTCACTGCCCAGGAATGAAGTGTCCTCCTGCAGAGGACTTTCCTCCTCAGATAAGACTGTCTGAAAAGATACCACCAGTGAAGCCATGCTTCAAGAAGAAGCAGCAAGTGCAGAAGAGACTGGACACAGAAACTCTCCGGGCTTTGCGGCCAATCTTTACCAGTTTGCTGGGAGCTGGGACCTTGGGTAGGGTCTTTGTGCCCCGAGGCAAAAGTGGTGGTCATAGCAATTTATGTGAACCTGCTGTGAAAAAGACTCTGGACCTCAGTACTTCTTGCCCCCAACCAGAAAATAATGTGACTGTGCTGGTGCCAACAGCTCCAGATGTGCAGAGTCAGTTGCCAGTAGCTTGTCCTTCTTCTGGGCATCCTGGGCAGGACGTCCAGTCGGGAGAGCAAGGCTTCTCACCAGAAACTACTCCTGGAACTACTGCTGCTGCTGATAATAATAATAATAATAATGAATCATTCCGGGATCATCCTTTGCACCCAGCTGCTAGTGATGGTGCTGCTTGTCCTTTGTTCCCAGACAAGATTCTGGAAAGTTACACATCTGGCTTATTCCAAGAGAATAGCTGTCCCATGCAATACAATTTGAACCCAAGCAATAAATTCAGTGCTGGGATATTCCAGGATAAAAGTGAAGAAGCTTCTCTTGATCTGGTGTTTGAACTCTTGAACCAGCTGCAATATCACACCCATCAGAAAGATGGAATAGAAATCTGTGTGGATTTTCTCCAGGGCACTTGTGTTTATGGCAGCGATTGTCCCAAACATCACACAGTCTTGCCTTATCATTGGCAAGTGAGAAGGACAGCAACCCAGAGTTGGCAGAGTGTGACCAACGATTCCCAGGAGCATCTGGAAAGACTCTACTGCAACCCTGACAATGATCGGATCAAAGTGAAGTATCGGTAGGTAACTGAATTTACTAGCAGGTGTGCTTAACTGAGCAGTGGCGCAGAATTGTAACTCTCTGTGTTCTTTTTTCCTGATGTTTCGTGTACAAGTGTTTTACAAACCCTGTGATGATGTTACTTGAACAATATCCAGCACGTTTGCCACAACTGAAAATTCTTGCACACCTATTAAAGCTCCTTTTTAGCGTCTGAAAAATATTCTTTGAAGCTGAAGGACTTTGGAGCGTGTGAAATAAACCAACTTCAGCTCTGTAGAAACTGAGAGAGTTGAGGGAGACTGTTGTGTAACATTGTACTTGTTCTCGACGTTCCTAATTAGTCTTTTCTCTGTATTAGAAAAAGTGACAGCATGAATGAGCCTTTGCAGCAATTGAAAGAGGAATAATAGAGCAGTTGCTTTTTGTCCCTGTGAGTCCAGCTTGACTGTATGCGCTCCAGGCACCGTTTTCATAATTACATTCTAAGCAACTGAAATCAGATAGGTGCTCTGCTAAGCCCTTTGACTGGAAATTCCATATAGTTGATAACATATGGTGATGTTTCAGCTCCTTCACTATGGACAACCTGAGCGATACATTCAGAAATGATGATCTATTTAAGTTGCCATCTAAAAACGTTGTCATGCATTAGAAGTTGTTTCCTCTCTGTACAGTAGTGTTTATCTTCTCATTTTCTGAAATGAGAAAACAGCTTTATGTTATCAGTTTAGGCTTGATCCTGCGCCCTGAGGTCTAAACCAAAACTTCTTCAACTTTTATAATGCAGGTTCCATTTTGAATAGTAGTGGGGAGTGCCGATGTTTACAAGTTCGTCACATCTACACAGTCCGTGTTCTTGTGCGTGCAGGGTGTAGACTGCTCTTTTTTTTTTTTTCTTTTTTTTTCCCCTGGAGGAAGCATCAGGTTTCTCATATCTTATCTGCCCTGCCATAATCTGTAAGCCTGGTACAACTCATTCCAGTCACAGTCAGTTCAAAGCAACACTTCTGGAGTTGGGTAGTAAAAGCTTCAGATTGCCGTTGTTGTCTGAATCCTTGTGGATTTGTTCTCTCTGCCTCTTCTTCCTTCCACTTCCTGAAGAAAGTATATCCCTTCTTCCTTAATGTTTTAATTTTCATTTACTATGGTGAGATTTCTCACTGGGCGCCACAGACCCCATCTAATGCTTAAAGTCAATGTCAGTCTTTACTTTCACCTAAATGGACGCTGGATTAGGGACTAAAACTCAGGCTCCATTAGGCTATGGATTCATCCTTTTTACTGAAGGCTGTAACAGAACATAGATATCCCGCACTGAAAATGAGAGTGAAGAAATAAGTTCTGTGTAGTAGAGGATAATCATATTTTATAGAATTGTCTTGAAAAAATATGCCGGTCTGTTTTTAAAAAAATTAAAAATCTTGTATCTGCACAGCAGATAAGGTTTGCTGTATTTTACAACAGAGAAACTTTCATTTTTTCCAAGTATTTTAAATGGTTTCTGAGAACAAAACAGCAAATGTAAAAATAAGACAAGCCCATGCAAGTAATTTAAATTTGAGCTCTGTACGAACGAGCAACAAGTTTTCCTTTTGAAGCCTGTATCGCAGAATCCATCGCTACGCACATGATCTACGGCTTCTAAATGATGGAGTTAAGAATGATTAATTTTAAAAGAAACAATGCTTCATAATTGCTTAGTCATCTCCAGCCTGTAAAATTGGCTGAATAGCCTCGTCCGCCTTTACACTTACTTTGCAGGTTTCCAGTCTGGTGGGTATTTTGGTCTCTTGGTACACAGAGTTTCTGTCTGTCTGAGCCGGTCGGGAAGAAACTTCGCGGATGTGTTGGCAGACACATGACATTCTGTTACCGTGAGTGAAGTCAGAGAAACAGTGTGATCTCTGAAAACCCAGGTGTGCTGGGTCAGGGCTCTGCTGCTGATTCTGCAATCGGCCCGAGGCTCAGCTCTGGAAGGGGGGGGCAGGTTCTGGCAATACAAACTGGGCTTCATCTTGTTGAGTGGAACTGGCTGCCCAGTGAGTGTCTGCCGACCTGGTTTCTTTAGGTAAAAGTAGTCTGAAAAAAAGTGGCTGGAATTATTTTAAACACCAGTATTTTCTAACTAAATCCTGTTTCGAGCTGCTGATTCTCTAGCCTGTACTCTTCTTCCTTCTCTTAAAAGACATTGTGAAGATCTTTGCATCAGCCAGTGCTGCAAAATCATGCCCCAGTGCAAGGTTGGATGACTGCTGTGAATTTATAATATCTGCTTACCATGGAATGACAAATCGAGAGTTTCTGTAACTCTTGTATGTATTTCACCCCTTGGAAAAGCTTCCATGTTTGTGGATAAATATCAGTGAGAGCCTAGGAGTGAAACTTTTGTTAAGACTAGAGCTTCTGATTTCAAACATTGAATCTGATACGCCCTAAAACTTGGACTTAACACAGTTTTAAGCTAGATTTTGAAGTGGGGGGTAAACGTTTTTACTGTGTATCATCACCAGTTTCTTTTTACGCAACAGCATCTTGTATCAGAAGAACCTGCTAAACCTTCCCATGTGCACCGCTCGGACTCGCCGTGACTCCTGGTGGAGTTCACTGGTGGTCACTGCAACCTGGCTTCCCTTGTGTTCCCGGGCGATGTTGTGTCTCCTGGCAACAAGATGCAGATAGCAGCGTGTTGAACCTTGCTGAGAGGCTCGCAAACATGCTAGAACAGCTCATCGTTCACATGGTTACCGCATTATTTGGCTAAAGCTATTAATCTCTTGTGGTCAGACTAGCTTTACAGGCCTATCTATACAGATTGCATACAAGGAAATGTCTGTTCAGCAGTTTGCATGTCCAAGAAAGGCCGTGCAGAAGCCAGCCTGACAACCAGTGGGTGGTAGTTGTTTATTCTCCTTTGTTTTAAACACATTTTATAGGGCATAGTAAGTGATGATTACAGTCTGCATACATAATATTGCCATTGTGTGCTACTCCAAGAAAGTTGGGCCGTTCAAGAAAGTGTTGAGCTGTTGGCTCAATTAGAGAATAAGCTCTAAATTCAAATATGATGTTCTTCAAGGAGCTATTTATATAAAGCTTTCTTCATCTTAATGTTAGTGAGATGAGTAATGTAAAATATGCATCAAGTTGTTGCCTTTCACCTAAGGGAACGTGATCTTAAAGAAGGAGAAGTGGTAAACCTTGTTTTAGTTACTTCTTTGTAATACAACTTTGTAATACGACTACCAATAGTTACTGCAGTTTGGCCTCAAACTGAATAGAAAACTTTATTGTAAATTGTGTATATTTTTTTTTCTTAATTTTCTTTCTTAAGGCTGTCAGGTATTTAGAGCCAACCGCCAAGCTATTGAAACAAACGGGGGAATGTGAACTTAAGCAGGTTAAAATACTTAGAAGCACTCAGATTTCTTCATGCATGTGAGGAGAGGCCCTGGAGAAGTTCCAGCTTGCGGCGAACTTTTAGAGAGAACAATGCCAAGTGCTGCTTTCCAGCATGAGAGTACCCAAGCTGGGATATTTTAAGATGCTCTTTAGTAAGGGGAAATACTTGGCTGCAGAACTGAGCAGGTTTTCCCCCCTACACACACACCTGTCCAATCATGCATATGTTGCTTTTCAAAATAAGCAACACCATCACTGATTACACGAGGATTTGTCTAAAACAACTCTGCAGTTCCTGACCCATCAGTTCCCCCTCTTTGGCTGAAAATTCCCCCCCTCCTGTTGGCAGAGACATCCCTGTGTGCCATGGGAACTGTTCAGCTACGTGTACCCCAGCGTACCCCAGCTCATGTGAAACAGCAGCTTGTCATAGTTGCTTTGATTTTTTTTTTTGTGGTAATTTCTCTTCAGTTTTATGAAATGGCTCCTCCTGTCTAGAAGCGCAAGGCCAGAATGAAATGGCTCCAGTCAGGGAAAAGCAGGTGGACCTCCAGTGGTACATATTCTGCCTGGGAGCTGTTGACTGATTACTCAGTATAGAGGCATGGTTCTTGGATGAAGTCAGAGTAAATACTGTGTATTCCCCCTGGGGTTATCAGTGGGCGTACGGAGGGACCTGGGAAGGAGCAGGAAGGACAAAAGGAAACTAGTTTTCCTTTGTTCTTGTGTTCGTGGGATAACTTGTTTCTCTGATGCTGTCAGAATAGGCTTCTATGATTTCTAAAATTTTACAGAGCACAGTGGAAGCATTTCAGTCGTTCGGGGACATCTGCACATGGTCTGACCAATTGATAGTTAAATTTAGGAAGTTATCTTCCTGATTTGCACAGCTGCCACAGTGTATGAGATAACTCGTGTTATTGATAACACCGGAGATGAGAAACCAGCTGAAATTCACTGTGCCTGGTGATTTTGTGTGTGGTGTTTCTTGAATATACACAGCTGAATGGTTTTGAACTTCTTTTAATTCCTTGCTAGAAGGAATGCAAGACAGAGAGAGGCTCTAAATAAAAAGCATGTGAAGAGATTTTAGAAGTGTTCGCCTTGTGCTTTATAATAGTACGCTCCAGTGAATTCCCATGTGCTCCACTTTATAGTATCATTTACATATGAAATAAAACTAATTGGGTTCTAGTTATACAAATCTAGGGAAGTTACAAGTGCTACGCTGAGCTGCCATAGGAATCGGCAATCACTCATATATCCCTTTTCTTGTTTCACGTCAATAAACAGATTACAGTTTTGGAAACAGCTGTCACCTGGCTTCAGGTTGAGGTCAGTCTGTTCCCTGTGTACTTAGGGTAATAAAACAGTCCTTTCTGAAACAAAGATTTATAATTGGTGAAACAGATTGCTCAGAAGAGCTGCTTACAGGTAATCCAGCAGGCACGGCGTTGCAGCATTGTCTGCCTGCCCGTTTCGGTAAGGATGAGGAACAGAAAGAGTCTGTTACAATTATTTGCTTAGCAGGAGCAGTGATCGTGAAGTTCCTTTCTAGTTGGTACACGTACTTGTTGAAATCAGTAGGGATTTGAGCTGAGTAATAATTCTAAAATATGATACTTAAATGTATAAATGAGTCTTTTTTGGGGGGGGGGGGAAGCTGGATGTGGAGCGTGTGATGTGAAACATTGCATGGAACGTTCCAAACCCAAACCATCCAGAAACGGTGGTCACCAGTCTATGTTAGACTTGTGTATGATAGAATTGATGCAGTCCCATTATTTGTCATAAATCTCAGAGGTATTTTAAGTCCTGAGGTTGGATAGAATTCTTTAATTTTGAAAAATGGGGCTCCATCTGAGCGCTTATTGCAGCTCTGTGAAAGCAAATGCCTCTCGTGGCGTGAAAACTGTGTCCTGTATCAGCTCTGTTGCCACTCAGAGCTGTGCTTGTGCTGTCTCTAAAACATCTACCGATATAAAAATTGAAGCTAACAAGGAAAACTCTCTGCAAAACATATCCTCATCCGGTGTGGGTAGGAGACCTTTGAAACCAGAATGTGCCTCAGACAAGGACATCCATGTTTATCCTCTATTGCAAATAGAAGATGCAACTTGGATTTGAATTATGAAATATGGTACATGCAGGAATCCCTGGAAGATTGGAGTGCGTTTGACGTCCTCATTGCTACAGAATTTTGGAATTTAACAGTACTTCACTGCAAAGGACCATGCTTTAACCCCGTGCCTCGTGATCAGATGTGGCCAACTGGGGGTCCTTGGGAAGAGTGCAGCACCAGAACAAACATACTTCTCAGGACAGTCTCTCGTCTTCCAGCAGTCATGCCTCAATGACTTCCTGATCCAGGGATGGTATCTGTGCGTGAGAGAGCTTGATGGAATTTTTAATTGTTTGTTTTTTTTTTTCCTGCCAGAAGAGATCTGGGGCCAGGCTTTCACCTAAGCTGTATATATATGTGGACACCAATGCCCCACTAGTTCTTTCCGATTTACAAATGTGCAAGTCAGGCTAGACACTCTCACTCTGAAAATTAGAGAAGATTGTTTTGTCAAGGACCCGCAGTCACCAGTTGTGCAGGCAGGAGAACCTCCCTTTCCAACTTTCTTGAAAATAAGTACTGGAAAAGCAGTACAGCTATCACTATATTGATAAATTATTTTTTTCTCTGATGATGGAGACTCTTAAGTGTAGAGGTAAATCTTTCCGTAGCACCTTTCTCTTTTCTGAGTCTGTCTCACTGCCTCTCCTGCGTGGCTTACAGTCACGGCAGAGAGAAGCAGCGTGACATGGTGAGGGAACAAATTAAGTAAAACACGAAACTAATTTCCTGCTCTCTCACCCGCTGCCCCTCTCTTCAGTTTAAGGATGATGAGATGCTGATAACATCAAGACTGCAGGATCATGTTTACCAGCTTGGTTTTGTTCTTGCCCTGATGCAAAACACTGCTGCTGTGAGGGAAGGTTCCTGTTTGCCTTTCACGCTCCTTACAGCAGTAAATAGGATTTGGCTGCATTTTTATTGTTGCGTTGTGAAGAGCAGTTTGATGAATGTCCCTTCGTGAGCGTTACCTGGCCCCTGCTTACTGCAGCTTCCCATGGAATCAGTATTGGTTTTGATGGGAGCAAATTTTGGCTGCTGTTGTCTAAGTTCTGATTTTCCCATTTCAATAACCTTTGCTTTAAAAGAAAGATCTTCTTAAGACAATATACCTTAAGTGAAGTTTTGTTTCTTACGGTGGAGTTTAAACACTTGGTCCCTCACCTAAAGCTGGATTACAGCCTGCAACTTCGAACAACTGTTTGCTACAAATAACATGAAATACTGCTGATTTTGCAGAATGGAAATGCCTGACTTACATCTCCTACAGGAACCGAGTTCAATTTGACTAATCTTTCAAACTTAAGCACAAAAGGTTTTTGTACCTGTTTGGATCTTTTCAGTTCATTTGTTCCCCTTACAGGTTGTTGCTATTGCAGAGAGGAACTGGTTTAGTCAGAGAGAGAAAACCAACAGTTTTCATCATCATCTAAGTGGTGTTTAACTCTCAGTCTTGCTTTGTATCACAGCTGTTCTGATGGGAACCAAGTTTCATTTCCTGTACAGACCTTTGCTGATCGCTAGGTTTCTTTTTTTTCTGAACCCTGGTTGTGGTAAGGCTCATGACATATAACTGAACTTAGGAGAAGAGTTCGAAACCACATGCGTTTTCATAGCACTTACAAAAATATTTCTTCTAGTCACCTATTTGTACATAACATCTAGCAAACGTTTGCCTTACTGAATGGAAAGAACACAGATGATTCACACGGCAGGCTGAAGTTCTTCAGAAGGGTGCAAGGAAGAGTGGGCCCAAATAACCTTGTTTTAGCAGGCTACATTCATCTGAAAAAGGACTTTAATGGTGTAACTTGCTGATCAGGGTACCTACTCAGTTCAGTGTTCTGAAGAGATTATGTCTTTGTGTTACTTAGGCTACAGAGAAAATGTTAATTTATCTGAGGAACCAGGTTCTGCTATTGAAAGCACTTGTGGAATTTTATTTTGAACTGCGCTGGGGTTGTGCGCTGTGTTCCTGAGAGAGTTCAATATGCTTATTCTTTCACTGCAGATAATTCTGTTGAAGTGCTTTATTTGTATAAATAGAGGCCTTTATTTGGTTAGTCGGTGAAGAGAAGTTCTTGAGAAATCTCCGCTCCCACCTCTGTCGCAGATCCTCGGGGGCACTTGGGAGAAGCTGTTTTAGTCTCTGCGTATCTGTCTTTCCCAGGGAAAAAATGGGGATGGTGAGTTTCTACCTCAGAAGCGAGATAAGGCAAAGTTTTCTTGTGCTTTTAGAGAGGTTTTAATACACTTTTCTGTGGGAAAAGGCCGCATTGTTTTTATTACTCGCTTCAAGCTGTAGTGAAGGCTGTTCCTGCCGCGTGATGCACGGAGGCAGTGGGAGTAACGCTTTGCCCCACCAAGGTATTTGAACACATCTCCTGTTTCCCCAAACATCTGACAAACTACAGACATCATCATCTCCTTCCTGCTCTTCTCCAGACTGATATTTCCAGTCGGAGGCTTCGAAGTCCATGAGTAACAACACCAGATTATTTTTTTTTATCATGTCAGCTACAAAACTGTCCTTTTCCTGAACACAAACTGCCCAAGAAAAGTACAAAGAGCGACGGGCCCCGCTTAAGGAGCTCGTCTTCTGGAGACGGCGCAGAGGAAGTGTTGGGAGGGGCCTGTTTCACCCCTGTGCCCCAGAAAGGATTTTAATTGCTGGGTTTGTGTGCGTGTTCTGCCGCTGTCATCCTCACAGCACCCGAGTGTTTCACGGCCGTGGCACGTGGCATCTCCCGGAGGTGCGTTGGCCGTGCAGTCACGGGCCCACACTGCCTTGTGTGTTCTCTCGTGCTCCCTTCAGGGCACGAAACAAGGTGGTGTGTGTGCCTGGCTGGGGGGTTTTCCCTCTCCCAATCGATACGTTACCCATAATCTGGACATCTACTTTAGGCAGTGTACGCGGTACCTCGGAAGTAGTAAATCATTACGCTGTATTGAAGAAAAAGTGATGTTACGGTAAAGAACGTGCCAGACGTAACCTTGAGCATCTCGCATTCTTACTGTTCTTGAACCCTAAATTTGGGGTCTTTCGCCTGTATTTAGGCCTCGGGCGGCTGAGAGGTGCAGTTGTCACATTTGCTTTCATCACTGGTGTCTTAAAGCTGAAGGCAGGAATGTAATCACGCAATCACTTGCTGTAATCACAGTTCATTTTTTTTCATGGCTTTGCATTATGTAAGCTGGTAATAGGCTTTTTAGTATACAGAGGAAGTGCTTTAACTGAAGAGCTATTATTAAACAACTTTGCTAAATATATTTTAGGATTTCAGAGCTTAAAAGCCAGTAAATGTTATAATTTGAAGAAGTTAATGCTTCTGAATAGAGAAATGTATTGTTAAAGAATATACATGAGCATTGGAGTAATAGAGTAATAGATTTATGTGAATCAAGGTTTTTTGTAAAGAGTATCTTATTCACAATGTTATAATTAGGGGAAAAAGAATCAAGTAGGCTTTCGGGCACACAGTGTGTTTTTCAGATGCAGTCAAATAAATGCACTTGTCTAAAAATTCAGCTGTATAAAATAATACAGTGTTATTCTCAATAATTTATTGTTAGGTAGAAAACGTGTGGGGTTTAAAGTTTTTAGTTAAACGGGAAAAAATAAAACACTTGTATAGATTTCGGAGTGTTTAGATATTTGGTTACTTAAATTTCTGTTAAAATTAATGGGTAGTAGCATTCTAAACACTTAAACGACTTGAAAAATAAAAATACCATTATTAAAGCATCCCTAAATTAACAGAAGTTTGAGGAAGATTGAAAAATAAAAATACCATTTTTAAAGCATCCCTAAGTTAACAGAAGTTTGAGTTTGAGGAAGATGATGCTGTTACATCCTGAAACTGCTGAACCTTTCCCTATTCGCAGCTAAGGGAAATGGATAGAGAGTACCATGCCAAGAAATATCTCGACCACATTTTTTCCTTCAAAAAATAATTAGAGCTTTTTTTTGGGGGGGTTCCAAGCTGCAGTTCTTCCTCTGAGAGAAACTTTTAAGTAAACCCAGGTAGCAACTGCCCAGAGCCGGTGTCCCCACCGTGAAGTGAAGAGCGATGGGTTTGTACTCAACAAGCTGAAAGGCAGTAGTAAGTGCGTGGGAGGTGTTGCAGCACTTAGTGTTGTATTGTACATGGGCTTTCGAGAAGAATGTTTGCAGGGGTGGTAATCAGCTGGTTTGGTCCTTGATGCCAGAACCGTCGGAGTCAGTCACTGGGCGTTGACCATCCCGTCCTCAGCTGCTTACAGGGGAGGGGAATCTTGATAGAGGAGAGGCAGAAACAGTGAGCTACAAAAATGTAAAAAATTCCTAACAGCAGATAGTCGTTACATTTTTCAGTACTGAGAAATAATTTGGCACATTCTGTACAGCTTTTGCAGGAAAGTTTTCAGAGAAGCTGTTTTCCCTGTAAGCTGTCATTTAGCTGCCAGAGTTACAAATCCTCAACAGACTGTTAGGAGATAGGTAAACGCACCCTCAGCTGTGCACAGATGTAGGAAAAATCCTACCGCAGTTTGTTCTACTGGATTGTATGTGAAGTTTTCACGTTGTTAGAGCACCACAAGAAGCAAAGCACCCAGACCCCTGCAGTCCCCCACCTGCTTTGCAGTTAGAACAAAAACTTTTTTGTGTGTATTCACTGTCAGCTTGGAGTTTTAGGGAGTTCCTCCTGAAGATCTGCTTCCTTTGCACTAAAAGCATGGGGAAAACATAGGGAGACCCGTATTTTGGTAATTTGACCTGAAAAGAGATCAAAAGTGAGAATGAATGCTCAGACTGTGAGGGTTTGTATGAGAAACTGCTTTTTGGGTATTTGTTCTCTACAATATGCGGCACAGTATCTGGGGGTCTTGGTTCAGGACTCGGATTGCAGGTAGAACA
Organism: Athene cunicularia; assembly: GCF_003259725.1. Lineage (NCBI taxonomy): Eukaryota > Metazoa > Chordata > Aves > Strigiformes > Strigidae > Athene > Athene cunicularia. The sequence continues at coordinate 1,664,204 of NW_020799110.1, forward strand.
TAACTGCAAAAGAGTGTGAGTCCGACTCCTCTCTCCAAAAGGATAATGCAAACAGTATCAATTGCTAAATTTTCTCAAAAACAATGGCTTTATTGGGCACTGACATTCAGAACTGTAAGACTACATTGTGATGAGAAAAAGCCAATGTCCCTAAAGCAGCAGTAAAAATGTATTCATGAAGAAATTCACTCCAAAAATCGTGTTTATGGTGCTGCCTGCGAATACTATAAATAATAACACAGCTTGGTATTTCAGAGAGATGATTTCCTCATGATTTCACACATTGTTTTGAAATAAAGTAGATTGTAGCTTGTTGTTATGGAACAAAATGCCTACATAGCAGGAAGGGGGGGTGATCTGTTACTAGTTTTTTCATTCCTGAATGTGTGTGTTTTGTTTTGTTTGTTTGTTTGTTTGTTTAAGTCCTTCATTTAGTTTCAGTCCCTTCGTACTGGTCATTTATTTTGCTTAGAGCTGGTTTTACCTTCTGACTAGATCTGACTTGTATCACTTGTATCTGATGTTTTTCTGGCCGGGCTGTTGTTTTATGCATTTTCTTGAGTCCCGTGGGTGCCCGAGCAGTGGCCACTGATGCAGTGGGCTGTGGAATGTCAGCTTTAATTAGTACATCTTTAATTAGTCTCTCACACATCTCGCGGAGGGCTGCGGCCTGGCAGAGGCGGGTTATCAGCACACAGCTCCGACACGGAGCAGCTGGTCTCCTCCTGTACTCCCAGTCTGACCGTAAGGATTTGGTGTGCCCGACGCAGGGAGGGAACGCGCTGTTAAACCTTCTGCAGATTTGGGGTGGTAGCACGGTCCTGACAAAACTGTCATCTTAATGAGGGTGGCTCTAGGGCAGTTTTAGAGAACCGCGTGCGGGGAACTGGCGAGACGTTCCCTTTCGGTGGGATGTGCTTGGCAGAAAGGGGAAGAAAGCTTGGCCGGGGCTGTGACAGGGACAGCCGCCCTCGGGGTGAATTATCCCCAAAACGGGTCCTGCTGGTTGGGGCTTGGTCTGGGGGTGCTGGGGGAGTTGCAAAAAGAATGATTTTTGTGTCCCCAAGAATTTTAAAAGTAGCTCGTGGAGTTGCATTTTTAAGACAGTCCGATTTGACCTTGGGGACTATTCTGTATCTTTAAACCTACGCGAACGCCGCTGGAAAACAAAGAGAGCAATCTCGATTGACCCAAACAGCAGCGGATCAGCTCCCCTGATTGTGCGCCCGCAGGAGCAGACACATCGTCCTTTTGTCTGTGTCAGGAAAGCACGTAATACTTCAAACTGTGCTTAGCACTTGACAGACCCAAATGCAATTAACTGATGATGATAAACACTAAGAACAGCTACGCACCTGTACCTCCTGTTGAGGAATGAAGGATCGTTCCAGCTGATCATCAGTTTGGAAAGTGGGAACTCTTCAGTAGTTTTCTGTGAAAGCAGTATAATAAAACTCCTCGGCAACCGTACCAGTAAGAGTGCGAAGCAGCAAAATTGCAGCCGTTCTCAAGCAAATCTGTATTCATAAAATTGCATAGATGTTTAGAATAGCTGTCACTTGATGTGGCAAATTTCATACACAGCACTTTGATCTCTGCCGTATTAATGTTGCCAAAGTTTTAGAAATAAACTGTAGATTTCGAGTATCAGCTTGATTTATGTTTACTCTTAAGAATTCAAAGGAAATATTTTATACAGTCTCAAAAGCTGCGTTTCCAGTTGCCAAAGATTAGTAACTGTTAATGAATAGCAGTAAACCGACAAGTTGTAAAGAGATTATAAAAGTAGAAAGCTAATGATGTAAACAGCATTATTTTGGAAAATATGTTAATCCCAGTTCTAAAAAAATGGCTTTTGTAGGGAGTGATTATTACTGTCATTTCTTCCAATTTCTACCAATTTCTTAAGTTCTTGATTGCTAATAAACCAGTGCTCGGCTGATGGTTGGCAGAGCTGTAGAACTGCCTGCTGGACTCGGGAACGTTCTTTAATTTGATGCGTCTCTCTTAACCCCGACTAACAAAACAGCATTGGAAACTGTTTGCTGAGGCTTTCCGCAGTCGCTGTTAAACGTGACTTTGTAAAGCGGAGAGGAAACGCCCTTTTATTTTCTCCTGTAGATGAAGGGTACACTCTGGTTCTTAATTTGCAGCACCCTGTTGTTGTTAGGTCCTTCGGAAGGTGCCAGTCCCTTCACGTGAAGTTGCCTACTGGCATTGATTTTCGCAGCAGCAATAGAGCTACTCAAAAAAAAAAAAATCCAACCCAACCAAAACAGCCAGTATTCCTCAGTGTAGGCTCCAAAATTGTAAAATCATGTTTCCTTTTCATATTATGCTAGTTCTCCTCTGCTGCACGTGATGAAAGATACTCAAACTCTCTGGTGGATTGGCAGCAGATGCTCCTCATCTGGAGCCATTTACATTTTCTTTTCTTCCCTGAAGCACTAACTTTCGCAAGAATAACCTTTTGAATAGTATGTGGCTGCTTCATCAAATATGGTTGTGTGATGTATTGACTTAGTGTACTCAAAATGTCAAGGATATGAATATAGATTTTTGTACCCTTCACACATACTGAATAAATACCACTGGACTGGGAAGACTGCTGGGTTTGGTTTTTTTTCTTTCCGTGCTGAAAACCACGTTATTTCCACCATTGTCCAACTCTTTTGAAGAGTTACTTTGCCCTCACAGCCCTTCGGTGTCCGGCTCTACACGCTTGTCTCTGTGTTTTGCCCGCATCAAGCTCGTGGGGCGTCCTCGTGGCCACGGGGGTTGTGTGACAGGGGCACAGCCAGACCCAGGGTATCTCTGAAGTGCTCTTTGCCAACTGGAGTTCTGTCTGGTTTATTATCTCTGAATAATGGATTACAAAGGTGAGACTTGGTTGTTTTTCTTGTTCTTTCCAGGGGACATGAGTTCTGGGTGGATTTGAACGTCATGAAATTATATGAAACTGTTGAGTTTGACCAAATGCGGCGGCTGTCCACACCTTCCTGCCCCAGCTCCAGCTCCAACTACTACACGGTCTGGAAATACTTCTGCAGGGACCACTTTGGCTGGAGAGAATACTCTGAGGTATTTAACACATTCCAGAATCCTGCTCTGGGGTCGTAATCCCGGACTCTATGTACAGTATATACTCTATATATACGTTTTTAGTCTGTTTCCTCTTTGAACATTCCGGAAGGTTACTTAAAGTTACTCTTAAGGAAGATAATCAAGAAGGTCAGCACTGAACTGAAAAAGCAATAGAACTCTGCTCTGCTGGACTGTGCCTTGAATTATCCCTGAGAACAACAGAGAGGCAGAGGCTGACCAAACAGTCAAATCTGAGAGCAGGCTGGCCCATGTCGGTACCAAGAAAGTCCTTCCCTAATCCCTAGAAATCTGGTTTTAAGATGGGGGCGGGGGGGGCAGCTTTCTGCAGCCATTTAGCTTTGCAGTTTTTCATTAATTTACCTGTCCCCAAAGATACCTCGGCGCAGGACACGAGCCTCCACAGTCACTGGATCCAGCCCTTCGCTGTCTCGTAGCTGCTGCAGCCGGACGGTCCCACGGCTGCCAGCCCCTCCTCCTTAGGGACCTTTTCCCAAACGTCCAGCTTAAATCTTTCCACCGATGGGTTATGCACACTCGTTGCAGTGTCACTGTTGCCCGCTGGTCATTACCAGCCCCAGTTTTCCCTATCAGGTTTTAAATAGGCCTTCTCTCTTCCAACTCTTTGACCCCAATTATGGACACAGGAGTCACATCTGCTGTCAGAGAGCATTGTGCTAGACCAAACCAAACCCAGCCCAGGATACTGCCATTCACTTCATTCAAGTAAGCTCTCCAGTAAGCCTTGTAAATACCTGTGGGAGTTAAGAGCTCATCTTTGGCTGGCCAGGGCTGTACAAAACCTCATTGGTGTCTTACAGCTTTGGCAGTACCAGAAACACCTCCACCAGTGTCAGCTGGATCACATTCATCTTTTTCATGCGTCACGCTGACTTTGTGAGCGTGGTAAGAAGCTTAAGGCAGAGTGCTGTATACAGTTTGAGCCTCTGTGATTGAAAAAACCCTGCAAGAGCTGGAGAGGGTCTGGGAGAAAGCATCGCACCAAGTTTAGGATGCTTCACCTGCGGGGAGAAGTTAAAAGAACTGGGTTCCTCTAGCGTAGAAAAGGAAAAATATAAAGAGAATCTATTAATATATAAAAGATTGCTCTAAAGCGGACTTCTGCTTTTCACATTCAGCGGGCAGAGATAAAAAATAAGTAATTTGTGGCAAGGGAGTTTCAGGTTAGATATCGGAAATAACATTTGACAAGTAAAAATGAGATGGCACGGAAGTTGTGAACCCCGCCTTGTTGGCAGAGCTTACAAACAGGTGATGGAACGTTGTCAGGGGTCTAAAGGTACTTGTGCCTCAGAGCAGCGGAAAGAGAGGAGAGGGGAAGGGAGTAGGGAGGGATTCTTCGAGGTCTCTGGCAAAAATGATAACTTTGGTCATGAAATTTATCATGTGTATGTTTTTGTTTTCTTAATTTTCTTGAAACAGCCTGTTGTAAGATTGATAGAAGAAGCCAGCTGCCGGGGTCTGAAAGAGGTTCGGTTTGTTACTTGGCATAACCAGTATATCTTGAACATCAAGGATGGATTCCAGCAAAATGCGTGTTTCAGAAGAGAGATCAAGAGGAGACCCCTTCTTCGCTCGTGCGTTGTGCTGATGCCGTTCTTACAGTACGTATCCCAGCAAAGTGGAAACTTTGCCTTTGGCCTGTCCCCGAGAGTTGTGTTCCTTCAGACGCGGCAGGGAAATGAGCAGCACTGGGTCGAAAAATCAGAAGCAATAATAAAAAATCTCGGTCATACTGGCAGCTTTTGCTTGTCACTTTTCAAGATAAATATTATCAGAGGAACTCCTTCCCGCTAGGCTCTGTTTGTTATTTAAAGATTACAGTGTACCTTGTGGATTGCAAAACCTCGAGTTTGCCAAAGCGTTGTCCCGCTCTCAGCATCTCACTGCCTGTAGTGATTGCCAGGCTATCAGTTCTAGGCCCCGTAAAAACAAGAGTTCAAAAACATTTTAGAATTTTTCAAGCGCAATTAAAACATGCCTTGTTTTTACTGTCAGCTCGGCTGGGGGGGACCACGCTCGCCCATCAAAGGCAGAGCGAGGAAAGTGTTGCACTGTAGTCATTTTTGATTACAACTCATAAAAATGCCATTTTTGTGATCTCACCAGCACAGCTGGAAACGTTATTGTCGGAGTTCGGTAGTTAGGAACATATTGTCCCGTTAGCGGAGGGGTGGAAGTCATTAGGCTGCCGGGCAGGTCGGCATGCTGGGCCAGTCAGAGGGGCTCTGAGTGCTGCAGGGGGGCTCGGGCGTTCATTAGCTGGCAGAGCCCTTACCGCCTCTAATTGCCAGGCCAAGGCGGATTTGGTCAGAGCCTCAAAACACGTGGTTCTAAGAAACGTTTTTAGATACGGTCTTACAGGAAAGCAACCCAGAATTGTTAGAGATACTGGGAGGAGGCAGGTAAAAAGACCAGGCGTGGAGTTTCTGCTTGTAGCAACCCTGATTATCATCTTAATGAAAATTAAGGATTTCAGGTAATCTCTTGGTGTTTTGCTACCAGTGGCTGTTTTACCACGGTGTAAGTCTATAATTTTGAGATATGCTAAAATTATGCAATTTCCACTAATTTTAGTTCCGTACTCATTAGGGCTTGACCATAACTGTTCTTGCCAGCTACCAGATCTATAAACTAAGCTCCGAAATTTCTGTTGTTCTTCAGTAAACCTCATTCTTCTTTTCTTTATCTAAAGACCTATTTAAAAATCTATCAGTTCTTAGCAAGGAAAAAAAGAGTATTTTAAATACCTAGAGGAGCTCTCTTTAAGAAGCCAGCATTTGCCTCCCCTTATCTCACAGTGCTACCTGAGATTTTTTTATTTCCCTCCCCTCCCACCTGCTTGAATGTGTTGTAAAATCGGGAAAGAATTCTTGAATATAAACTGTGGGAAGTGGATGATAGTGGTTGACAAATGTTGACTTTTTAATGGCTTCCCTTGTATAATAAATGCTTACAAATAATTTACACTAGTCAGAAGAAATGAACAAAGTACACCAAAGGATTGCAGTATTTTTATGGTGTTTGATGTCTCACTCATTAAACCATGACTTGTTAATCCAGGCTTGGTCTTCCAGTCCAAGCGTGAGTGAATGTGGTTCTGTGGTAATATTTTTTACCCGTTGACTTGAGGGGGGGGAAAAAAAAAAATCAAATGCACACTGTAACATTGCAGACTGCTGTTTTCATATTCATTCTTAGAAAAATCCAGCTTCTGGGTTTCTGTTAAACTATTAATAAACAGTGAGAAGAATTTTGAGTTGAGTCAAATCCATGCAAATAAAGTGAGGTCTCTTTTTAGCCTTGAAGAGCAGGTGAAAGCCACGTGAACACTTTTTTTTTGAAGAGTGTGTCTGCTCTGAAAAGTGCAAATGCTGTTAACAGTTTACTGTCTCTCTGATCCAAATCAAAAGTATCAATTTAAAAATAGACTTTTTTTTCCCCCCCTTCCCCTCAACGTTTTCAACCTGCAATCGAAAAAAACCACATTCCGTTTGTTCCTGGGTCACACAAAAATTCACACGCAGTTCTTTCGGGCTCGTATCTCACCAGCGTTAAATGTTCTGAAAGGCAACCCTTAACTGCCGTTTGCGTAGGTGAGGAGTGAGTCGCAGCACAGTTCTTACTTACCTAGATAATTACGCTGGCTCTGCCGAGAAGAGTGGGCTGAGAGCAGGGACGACGCGCGGTTGCTCTGCGGCTGCGTGTGCCGCACCCTGCGCGCAGATCGCCCGGGTGAGAGTCGCGGGTTCGCGGGCCGCAGCCTGCCTCAGCAGGAGCAGGGCCGGTCCCCAGGAGTCCCCCTGGAGAAAACGGCTTTGCCTCCAGCAGGTTGGCTGGTTTCTTCTCCCGTAACCCTCCTTCCCACGGAGGCGGCGTGGGGCGGGGAGCTGGCCTGGCGCGTGCGAAGCCCCGCTGCGTGTGCGCGGGAGGTGGCACCTGGGTTTTGTCAGCGCTCCGCTCGCCCAGGCTGAATACGCAGAGGATTCGCTTTCCCCGTTCCCCCCTTGCCAGGACAGGTTTCCTCCTCAGGCTGCGGCAGTGCCATGTTAGCAGAACACAAGTGACCTGAAGAAATTTTATGTACTTTTTAATATTCGTTAAATTTTAATTTAATGAAAGTTAATTTAAGGGCACCTGTGGGGTGTGGAGACAAGGTTCACCTTGTGTCTTTCCAGCCAGCTGGGGGGTACCTGTGACCTTTCCTACCAAGAGCTGCCTGATTCTGGGTGCACCCCGCCCGTTTGCATTGGTGGTGGGTTGGTCCCGGCGGCAGGAACAGCTTTGCCTATAAAAATACTGTGGTGAAATACTCCTCCGGTGACACTTGGAGACAGTTCCAGGTGTTCTTTGGAACCGAAAGGGAACCTCAGCAGCTTGCAGGAGCTGAAGAGCTGTGGGCTTACAGTGTGCAACCCAGAGCCTGAAGCTGCAAGCTGTGCTTGCTCCAAGTATGCTCACTGACGTAAGAGGGAGAACTCCAGCAGTAAGGATTGCTCTGCGGAGTAAGGCTTGCTTGTTCAGGTTATGATCAGGTGAACATAAGCCACAGATGCCACACTCTTTGTCTCAATTTAGAGTGAAAAATTCCAGAGAGTGCAGGTATTTCAGAACAAAGTCTCGCCACACCACATCTGGGGTCCTTAACTGGACTTTACTGGTGTCCGTCCTCGTTCTGCATCCGTGCAGCAATTCTGCCGCGGCCCTTGCAGGCAGGAGCTCCCCTCCCTCACCCCTTCCTGACTTCTTACCTGGCAGCAGTCCCAGGAGGAGGGGCTGGGCTGGCGCATGAAAATAAGCAACTGCAAATGCAAATCTACATCTGGCCTGTGCAAATGAAACTGAGAGCGCCTTCCTCGGCGGCTGCTGGGCAGCGCGGCAACCACAGCTCCCCTTCATAACGCCCTGACACGTCAGCAGGTTTTGCCTATAAAATGTTATTATTTGGGGTTATTCACTATTCATACTGTACAACAAAGTGTATGTTTCTACTCCCTATATTGTATTCTAAGGAAGTTAGGTCAAGTGTTGCCATATTATTAATATTTTTTTATTCTGTATGTCCTATTTGTTACGTTAAAAGCACTGATGCTTTCTAGCTACCATACGAAATAGTTGGATTTGGTAGCGTGCTGCCTGTCTGTAGTTTATAACCCCATCCCGGAGTGTGAAAAATGACCACAGTAGGGCTTTAACCACCACCAAGCAGTAAGATTTCCCTGCGTGGATCAGCATCCCTGCGTGAAAAGTCAAGGTTTTGTTGTCAGTGCGGATGGAGGAGTTGCTAAAATGTCAGGAATAGCTGGCCTGTTTGTTTGGAGCAGGCATTAAAGATGTGCAAATTGTGACAGAACTGAAGCGCAGCAATTGCTTAAGACGTGTTGGTGGTGAAATAAATGTGATGAGAAGCTCTTCTGTTCGTGAATGTTTAAGGACCAAGATTTTCTCTTTCCCCATCTAGGACTTTAGGTGGCAACTCTCCGGTGCCCTCTCTGTCAGCCGAACCCGCGTCCTCCCATGTCTTATCTCCAACTGCTGTTACCTCTCCAAACTTCTATCCTGAAACCTGGATTAGTATGGATCCATCTCAGGACTTCATCCAAGTGCCTGTTCTGAAGGAAGATAAAAGCTATAGAACCATTTATAACCTGTTTCACAAGACTGTGCCAGAGACCAAATATAAAATTTTGAAAATTCTGAGAGTGCAGAATCAGTTTCTGTGGGAGAAATATAAAAGGTAAGATAATGCAAATACCATTCTTTTACACTAGTGGAAAAATAAATTATGTAATTTGGGCTGCAAGTAGAAATCGATCACTAAATAGAGTACATAAACTCCAGATTTCTGAAGGAGCATCTTCAGTTGAACAACTTGATCTGAAAAATACCCGGAAATTTCCTGTGTAAGAGGTTTAACATACTGTCTGCTGGTAACTGCTGTCAAATGTGTCTTCACAGAAACTTCAAAACAGATCTAGGGTATCTGGTTGAAAAATCTTCCCATTCCCTTTCAAGCTGAACTAGGAGGAATTTGCATCAGATAATCTGTACTGAGGACAGCCACTAGTGCCCTGGTTCCCCGGAACACGGCGACCGCCCGGGGCCTTCCAGTGGCCTCACAGAGACGAGATCCTGTCTCGGTCAGTCCCGTTCCAACCAGAGATGCTGTGGCTGAAAGTTTCCATCTGCTGACCGTAACTGAGCTGCAGTTAGACTGTGGATTCCCTCTCCCTTCTCGAGAAAGGCGGGAGCTCAGGAGGGGGCGAGGGATGGGCTGTGCGAGCAGAGACTTTCATACAGCGTTTGTGCTGGTCTAGAGCATCTTCACCCCCACCCCGTCTCCTAGTACCTCCTCTCTGAGGTCTCTTCACAAGCTCTAGAGGTGTTTAATTTTTGCAGGGCGGTTGTTTTCACCCTGAGGAAGATTTCCCAAGGTGATCAGGCGCTTCTCAAGCCGCTTTGCTGCCAAAATCTTGTGAAATCTTAAGGATGGGCCATTTCTTGATCATCAGAACCAGATAATTTTCATCCCGGGTATATTAAGAGATTCTCCCAAGCACTACTTTTTGTTACTGTATTTCAGAAAGATTGGGAGAGATTACAAAATTGACATCCTGCTCCTATTTTGGATTATTGAACAGGGGAGAGCGCTCTGCCTCCAGCAGTATCAGCTCAAGACCTTTCCAAAATACTTAATTTCAGACAAAAGCTTTTTGTGAGGGTGCAAGACCCACTCTGCTATCCCTACAGAAATGTTTTCCCCTCTCCTCTTACAGCTTTACTGTTTCAGCGGATAAAACTGATATGTGAAGAGCTGTAGTGAAAACCGCTTTTCCCTTGCAGATCTGCAGTGAATACTCATCTTCACTTTCCATTTTCTATTCCAGGAAAAAGGAATACATGTCCAAAAAAATGACTGGGCTCGACAGGATAATGAACGAAAGGCATTTGTTCCATGGCACCTCCCAGGATGTGGTGGATGGGATCTGCAAGCACAACTTCGACCCGCGCGTCTGCGGGAAGCATGCCACCATGTTTGGGCAGGGCAGTTACTTTGCCAGAAAAGCGAGTTATTCCCACAACTTCTCCAAAAGGTCCCCCAGAGGAGTTCATTACATGTTCCTGGCGAAAGTACTGACCGGAAGGTACACGGTGGGAAACCACACCATGAGGAGACCTCCGCCGGTCAACCCCGGCAGCATCACCAGCGACCTCTACGACTCTTGTGTGGACAATTACTTTGAGCCTCAGATTTTTGTCATTTTTAACGATGATCAGAGCTACCCTTATTTTATTATCCAATATGAAGAAGTTAGCAACACTGTCTCCATTTGAAAACTCGTGCTGCTGAATTATTCATTTTAATAAACTCTCTTATCTGGCATGGGTAGCAGGTTTTGTGGAGGAAAAAAAAAAAAAAAAGGACATTGCAGAACTGGTTAAATTACTTGCTTGGAAGGAACTAAATCTCAAAATATAGAAAAGAAGATCTGAAGTGACCAATTGTGCACTTGCTGTTTGATTATGTATGTGCAAATTGTAAATATTTTTCCATTGTTTATAGTTGAAAATCTGTGCCTTTTGTGATAAAACACTGTTTATTTATGTTAGTAAATATTCATGTTTGAAAATGCGTGTGTGTGTGTGTGTGTGTGTGTGATTTCAGTTGCGTTCTGTGCATATTAGAGGGGCTGGAAAATTGCTTATGCCCTGATCTCGAAATCTTAAGGATGGGCCATTTTTGGATAATCAGAACCAGAAAATTTTCATCCCAAGTATATTAAATAAGAGAATTCTCCCAAGCACTATTTTTTATTACTGTGTTTCAGAAAGATTGGGACAGATTACAAAATTAACATCCTGCTCCTGGTTTGGATTATTAAAGAGGACAACACAAAGACATCATTTTCTAAGTCAGCCCCAAGTAAAATCAGGAAGAGGTTAGTACGGCCCGCAGCCCGGCAGGGTTTGGAGCTGGGTGGCTTCCCAGCCCCTCCCGGGATGTCCAGTTTATCCCTTTTTTTGCCACTGTGGCCACCCAGGCGCTGCCAGTAGCCAGCAGGCCTGTGCCATCGAGCCCAGGCACGTGCCACCAGTCCCCGTAGCTCTGAGGAACAGATTTCTTGGAAAAGAAAACCCCAGACAAAGCCTCTTTTTGATGAGCTTTTAAAATTTGACCAAAAGGACGACAATTTGTGTTAATGTCACAACGATATGAAATTAATTTTTAAATGATTGATACGTTAAAATAATTGCCAACACATAATCCCTCCTTTAATCAGGGTATTTTTTGTGTTTTCCAGGCAGCTGTGCTCGGCTCGCTGCTCTTCCGTAGCTGTAGCAGTGGTGAGGGACAGAAACGAGTGAGTGGTGTTTGCAGCCATCCCCTGCCCCTCCCAACACCAGCTCAGGTTGGTTTTCCTCTGGGGAATCTCTGAAGCACCGTGGGGCCGGCGCTAGGCACTCACTAGCCACCGGGCCACCCCACAGCCACCTCACCCAACATCACCTGGGCTCGTTCCACCAGTTATTAGAAGCTTGTCACGGGCTCAGGTCCCGGCTGCCTTACCAAAGGCGTTACGACATTTCAGTTACGTGGCAAGAGACGACGTTACAGCCCAGCAAGATTAACTTTGATGCTTTCTAATTGCTCAGCCCGAGTTCGAGGTACCCGAGATGCCCTGTCCTCCTCAGGGCCTTCACAGGATGTTCTTTACCTCGTTAGGAAAGCTTCGCCTGCTTTATTAGCGCAGGTGTGGCCGAGGCAGGTCGGGCTGGTGGGTGTCTGGGCTGGGAAGGCAGCTCCAGACTCGGGGCCTTTTGCCTCTGCAGCTCAGCAGCAAACCTTAAACTGAGCCTGGAGCTGCGCTCCTGCGATAACCTGCTCCATATCCACTTTCTGACCAGGGCCGAACACAAATGTGTTTTGCCATGGCGGAGAATCATTCACTCCCACCAGCTCTCCTGCCTGTTTCTGCCCCACTGGCTCACTCAGAATCACCTGCAGGAGATAAAACAGCTGGTAGGCGAGAGGAGGGGGAAGGTCCAAGCAGCTGGTTCCAGTTAACTCCCAATCTCTTCTGAGGCTCTTGGCAGCGCAGGGCAGAGCTCAAATCTGAGGGGGTTTAGCGTGGAGGAGAGGTGGTGGGATGGGAGTTGCCAGCTGGGATGTGTGATGTGGAGGAGCTGCTCCCGGCTGTAGCGCTGCCTCCTGAGGAGATACCTCTGGAAAGGTAAAGCTGGTTGTGGCTGATGATGACGTAAAGCGAGGGTGTCTCCTTTCCAGAGCTGCTAAATCTGCCTTCCCTTCTTTCCCGTGGTAACTGGGTTTTCCTGCAGGTGCCAAAGCCATCGCTCGGCAGCCCTGGTGCTGCGAGGGGGCGGGGGGCTCGCCTCCACCTTTGGTCTGGCCGTAGTGGAATTGGGGTGGAAAAGTGCAATTCTAATTGTTTATACACACTGCAGCCCCTCGCTGGTGCCTGGCCTCGCCGTCCCTGGGAGCAGGGGGCAGCATCCGGGGGGGGCAACTGGGGCTGGGAGCCGCTCTGGCAGCGCGAGCCCGATGTCCGAGGCGGTTCCGTTACGGTTGCAGCTCTGCGTGTGTTTTGGAAGTGTCTTTACGCTGGAGTTACTTCAGAACTGAGATTTAGGATTTACTCAAGAGACAAAGGGTTGGAATAAGGGTTGCTCTTCTTGTGGCTTTTGTGCTCAGTAGTTCCCCCGGTTTGAGACTGAAGGGGACAAGCCTGGGAGGCGGGATCGGCCCCGAGAGCGGGGAAGCGCCTCTGTTGGGGCGGGCGCCGTGGGGGCTGCAGAGCCCCCCGCGGGGCCTCGGCGCTTTCCCCCTGTTCTCGAGCTGTCGTCGGGGGAATCGGGTCTGGTTTTCCCTTGGATGGCACAAGGGGGTTCTGGCCCTCGGGGGCCGTCCCCCCCACGCTGCAGGCCGGGGGCTGGGCGCTGGGTGCTCCTGCGCTCGCTGCCCGCTGATGCTCCCGGGGTGGATATTTCTGAACCTTCTCACCTTTATAGACTTTCCTTGTGAGCGCCTTGAAATGGCTGCGGGGACGGGTGATAACGAGCTCCGGCAACACTCTGCTGACAACGTACTGAAAATATTTATGTTGTTTCCATGCCAACCTGTTCCAAGTGTACAAGGAGAGGCTTATCAAATTAGCAGCTCCTCAGCGCGCGGTGACGTGGTCCTGTGCGCAGGACCCGATTTCCCCTTTTGTGCCCGTGGAACTCTGGCGCCATAGCTCGTGTTGTTGCTGCTGTTGGGAGCCCGGCTGGCCGCGGGGATGTGCTGGCCGGAGTTGGACGCGGCTGGTCCGCGGCAGCGGAGGACGGGCAGAGGCTGTCGCCGCGTGCTGCTGATGCACGGCAGACATCAATAACCCTCTTGTTGTCCATCCGTAGCTCTCCCGGGGCTAGTGGAGCATCACTTCTGGCTTCCAACCTGCCCCGGGGCTGCCTGCGGAGCCGTGTGGGCATCGGGGCAGAGCGTGGTGGGAACAGAGCGTGCCCCTAATCACCGAGCTGGCTGTTAATTGCCTCCTACGTGCCTCGTGGCAGCTCCTTCCATAGCACCAGTTGCTCATGGGGCGTCTCAGCAGAGTCCTCTGAGCAACTGGTTATTATCAAATCCTGCTCTGGAGCTGCCCCGGAAGAGGAACATCAGGCGGGAATGGGCCTGATCCGAACCCGTGGGACTGCTCCTGCTCGCGTTGGGGGGCTGCTGCGATTCTCCCGTGCGTGTTTGTGTATATTAAAACGACATAAATATAACCGAAGTGAAACCCTCACAGGGCCATCGCAGCTGGTCTATTTAAATGTCTGTCACCACATTTCCCACCCCTCCCACTTCCCCCCTTCCTGGTTGTTATTGAACTTGGCCTTTGCCTGAATCTGCGCGGGAGGTTGCTGGGGCTGGGGCTGGCCCTGTCCGTGGATGTGCAGCGCCCTGCGCGGGGCTGTACCGCGGCCACCCTGCGGGCTTGCCCTGGTAGGAATAAATGATAGTGTTTTCTTGCCCCGCTTTTGGTGGTGTCACTTGTTAAGAATTCGAGGACGAAACTAGCTGGAAAACGAGTATTTGTGATAAGGATCTCGCTGTGTCATTACTGAAATTGCAGGTGATGACACATGCTGGGGGCAGAGCCGTGTCGTTATGAAAAGCCGATCAGCGCAACGCGCGGCTGGCGTGGGGGGACGGCGACGGGGACGTGTGGTGAGAGCGACCTTCTGGGCTGTGCTCGGCGCTTCCAGGCCTGCGGGGAACCAGAATGGGCTGCAAGACGTGGTGTGTGTGCCCTGGGCATCGCGGGGGGCTCCGCTAACCTCCACGGCTATTTGGGGACCCTGCCGGGTCTGGAGGCAGTGGTTCAGGTGCGGACATGGGTGACGCTGAAAGATGGGGCCACATCTGAAGAGCAACCACGGTCCTGACTCAGCCTGGTTGGGCTGTAAAACACGCTGGTAGGGACCCCAGCTCTGCGTCTATTTTGGCCTGAATCTTGTACCAGTGAGGTTTGGGGCTGGCGAGCTTCCAGATTTCTTCAAAGAATAATAATCTTGGAGCGGGGGCTGCTCCCCATCCCCTCCTTGCAGGTGCTTGAGGGCTGCTGCGCTGGGGCAGCCCTGCAGGAGGTGTTCAGGGACGTGGCCTGAGGAAACGTGGCAGCGGTGGGCGATCGTAGTGGGGAGGTTCCTCAGGAGGTGCCCTTCAAGGGGGAAGGAGCCTCGGGAGGTGTCTAGACCAACCTCCTGCTCAAAGCGGGGTCAGCTCCGAGATCAGACGAGGTAGTTCAGGGCTTTGCTGAGCCTGTTCTTGAAAACCCACAAGGGTGGAGCCTGCACAGCTTCCTGAGCAACCTGTTCCTCCGCCTGCAACGTCCTCGCTGGGGGGTAAAAAACCCCTTCTAGCCAGGATTATACTGCCCCATGATTACGTGCCCTGGCTTCTGGTGCCCGTGTGTTGCAATCGGTTTATATAACTTCCAAACTTGGTGCAGGAGGGTTTAGAAGTGGCAGCGGTGATGACTGAGACCGTAAATCGACGCAGCGAGACACGTCTTGGCACCGGGCTGCGGGAGCTTGTGCTGCATGCCTCTCCCAGGGACTTCCACGGGATTTCTGCAGCTCTCGGAGTTTTCTCACCGCTGGGGGGAAAAACCCAACTTTCCTCTCAACTTTGCTGGGAAAAGCAGAGCGGGACAAGGCCAATGAGACTGTTTTGCTGTTGGTGTCGTGGCAGGGTGGTCACAGTCTGGCCCAGGGTCGTCTCCTGCTGGAAGGGGGAAGTCGACGCCGCAGCTCCGAGGGCTGAGGCCTCACGCCGTGGCCCAGGCGTCGAGTCATGAGGCTTCGACAAAGCTTAATGCACCAAGAGACTTCGTGCTTCCCGGTATCCAAAACCTTAGTAGCAGACACACAACTTGGGGTTTCAAATTTTTCTTTTTTTCATGTGGAAATCTGAGGTTCTCGCACGGCAGCGGGAATTGGGATCGGGGTTACAGGAGGGAGCGTCTCTGGCTGCTGCTGGGGCTTCGCCGCCGCTGGCAGCCACGGTCCTGTCGTCACATCACGGCAACCAGAAACATCCTCCCCGTTGACTTTTTCTCTTCTTATGGCTACAAAGTCTGTTTTTATGAGAATATTTTCCCATAGGCTGGACAACAAATGTCAGGTTGACCTAAGGGTTGTTCTTTCCTTGGTCTCCTTTGGGCTCCCTTTCATCCAACTAGCTGGGTACAAGTTGTTTTAAGCACAATTAGGCTGTTATAAATCATCTTCTGCTTTTCTTTTTTTCCTTTCACAAGGAACACATTCTCATGCATCAATACACGCTCAGGTTTTTGTCTGTCAGACTTTGTGCAATCCTCATACCTCTGCAGCTGACCAGCAGAGGATTGTTTACCAAACCTCACCAAGAAGCAGATTCGTCCTGTCCCAGCGGCGTTTTGCAGAGGAATCCATCACACGACCGCGTGTCCGCGGTGCCTGGACCTGCAGCCGCCCTGGGACGGGCTCAGGGCAGGACACGGGGGCAGTTAGTGGAGTTGACCTGCTGCTGTCCACGCAGATGGGGAGTGGATATGTTGGTCTGCTCGGAAACTAGGTCATGGACAAACTTGGAGAGCGAACTTCTCTTTTTTCTTTTTTTTTTTTGTGTCCATCCCAGTCGATGAGGACGTTCCCAACCATTTTCACTTCCATTACTCATGGTGCAGCATCCCGGGGGCTGTGCCTGGCTGTATCTCTTCACCGTGGTGGCTTCTCGAGGGACCCTCTGCTGGGGTCCCCCGCTGCTGCCCGGGCACGTGGACCTGAAGGCTGTTTTCCTCTGCCCAAGCAGACACGGGGTACCAAAGCAGGCTCGGCTCATGGCTGCGGTGCGGTGGTGCCCTTCGGGCTCCTGCTGGCACACTGTTAAATATGGGGCCTCTTCTGCAACTGCACCCTGATCCCTGATGAGGGGAAGCGTTACGAGAGATAGAGGACAGGTCAGGAGGAAAAACATGCCCAGGACCTTCTGGATGGCAGCAGGGAAGGTGCTGTCTCTGATTATTTGCACACAAATAGCCTCTTGGCATTGACTGCCTGGATATATCTTAGTGGATGAATGCAAAAAGGGAGAGCCAACAGAGCTCAGCGTGGAGCCAGCGCCGGCGGGGAGCAAAGCAGGGGAGGAGATGAACGACAAGGAAAGGAGGAAGTGATTTAAGAAAAGTGAGAATTGGTTTCTTGTGAGGAGGAGGAAGAGAGGGTGAAAAGAGCAGGAACAGAAACAGGGGAAGGGGTCACCAGAAGCACTCAAGGAGATGTCCAGTAGGAAACAAACACAAATGGAAAGCGAGAGAGGAAACGTAAGGAAATGGAAACGAAGGTGCCAGTGGCAAGAAATCATCAACGGGCAGAAATCCAAAGGTAAAACCCACAGAAATCCAGCCCCCAGGTGTGTGGTTATGGAGCTTTATCACGAGTGGGTGCCCCCCACCTGAGCTGCTTTACACGTGCTCCCGTGCCCTGGGCTCGCTCCCCTCCGCTGCTGGGCAGGGGATGGCTGCCAGCACCGTGGCGTGCAGCGGTCCAGGCTGCCCTAAACACTCTTGCCAGGCCGTCAGCTCTTCTCTCACCCTCTAGCAAGTGTTTCATCGCTCTGGTGGGTGTTTCACGGCAGAACCTGCTCCGTGTCCCCTCCCGGGGGGAGTCTGGCTGTGGCAACACGAGAGAGCTCTGGGCAGGACCGTGGGTGTAAGCACCCGCCGCTGCGTGATGGAGGGCAGGGCTCTCAAAAGGGCAGGTAATTTTTTTTTTTTTTTTTTAAATTTCCACTTAACTTTCGGTGTTGTGTTGGAGGATGTAAATACATCCTCAGCCCCTGAACGCGGATGCAGCTGCGGGAACCGTTCATGCAGGCGGTTTCTGGTGTGGCCCCCGGCTGTCACAGCCTGAAGGGGGGGCTGTGACTGTTGGGGAAGGCTGGGCAGGACTTGGCCGGGCACGTTGTAAAGTATTTGTGGGTTTTGTTTAGTTTTGGGTGGGTGCTTTCTGAAAAATCTTGTGTTTTAGCCTGGATTTAAAAGTTAAATGGCAGCTGCTCTCCGTGGATAAAGCCACACTCTCGTTGCCAAATCCTTTGCAAAAAGCCAAAGACGGTGGCACCAGGGACGACGCTGCCCCCCCGCATGCTGCAGTGAGCGTCCCGTGGAGCTGAGGGGGGTTGCAGGCAGGGCCGGGGCTGCGTTTCATGCACCCACCCAATTCCTGAGCACTCTCAGGTCAGCAGTGTCTTGAGACAGGGACTAAGTCCGTAGGAGAGCGGCGGGCGACAGCTTAACACTTGATGGGTTTATTACTGCCACGAACTCTGGCTGGAAGTTTTGCACGTTCCCACCTTCCGCTTTTTGCTTCAAACACTGAACGGTTCCCGGGGCTTCTCGGTGCTTTTCACACCTCAGTCTCGCCCACTGCATCCCTGTCCTCAGCAGCCAAGCGATCCCGAAGTGGTGATGAGGGAGTAACTGCCCACAGGAGCCCGACGACCGCTGAGAGCTGCCCGGTCCTGGCACGCACAGAGGGCAGGGGACAGGCAGCTCTGCCGGGGCTGCGCCGGGGGCAGCTGGACAGCAGCATCCTCCGGAGACAGGACCACGGCTCACGGCCTTTGCTTGGGGTTGGGTGGCCACAGGGTGTGACCAGGGCAAGGCTCGGTCCCGGTTTCTCATTATTTCTCTTAATGCCGCTTCTGCTGATCTCGTCCTGTCCGGCACCCGAGCCACGGCGTGTTGCTTCGTGTTCTCAGAGCTGATTGCTCCCGTTGTTTCCTCTTGGGGCTACTCCTGAAACAAAAATGTAAATTATGGTTTCAAAGAGGTTCTGGATTTCCTGTTACTTGGAAAACGAGCCTGAAAAACTCCCTAGTGATGAGGGTGGGATCTGAGCACAAGGCCTGGCCGGCTGAGCCTCGAATGAAGCCTTTGCCTGCGGGCTGGCTGTGGTCGGTTCCTGACGAATCAAATATCAGCAGGATATAACAGAAATAAAACCAGGGCCGGGGTGAGGCTCCCTCCGTGCCGCAGCTGTTCAGGGTGCTCAGGGCTCCCCCCCGTTAGTGTTCATCCTAAGCAAAGGCCTTTGTGGGGCACGCTTGCCTTGGGGCTGGCTTTGGAGGGCCAGCTCCTGCTACCCTTTGGCCAGCAGCGTGGCTCCATGCGGGATGCCACAGGATATTATGGGATGCCACAGGATGCTTATAGCCGATGCTGGGCTGCTGCGCTCCCAATGGGCTTTCCATTGCCCCCCCGCGCCAAGGGGAGGCAGACCAAGCGTCATTTTGGTTTATTATCTTCATCTCCCTCTTGCTGATCCTATGAAATAACACAGAAGTAGAAAAGTTGAGGCCGTAACTTTTCCAAAAGCAGTCAGTAATTTCCTCCGTCGCTTGTACAACACCTGCTGGGCACACAGCATCAGCCCTCCTCCACCTGTCGAGCGGGACGTGCTGAGATGCATCAAAACCCACGCGAGAACGTCCCCCAGGTTGGCCCAAGCAGCGGGGTGAAGGAGCTGCTCAGTTCCCTGGGTCCTGCCGGGGGCTGAGCCCGTAGCCGTGACCATGCCGGTGGCTCCCACCTGGGCGGGAGCTGTGGCCCGGGGAGCAGGGGGGGACGTGGGGCTGAGAGGAGAGATCTGGCTGGCTGGTGCAGGCTCTGCTGAGCAGCCGAGGTCTTTCTCGTTGCTTTGGCAAGGCCGCTGGGTCAGGGTGGGGCAGAACCACAACCCAGCGAGGGGCAAATCTGCACATGAGATATGCAGAGATCTCTGATCCTGCTCTTTTTTTGTTTTGTTTTGTTTTCTTGTGGAAGGTCAGGCCTTCTGTAAGAGGAAATGGAAATGGTGAAGCCACAGCCTGGAGTGGTTCCTGCTAAGATTTTTTCCATAGAGTGAAGCTGGAAATGACTTTTTAGAAAGGCATAGGGTGATTTGTCAGTATTTTTGTTCTGCAAAAACACCTCACTGTAATCAACAGCAGCCTTGCTAAGGAACAAAAATAAGTTCATTGCTAAGGATGAGCTGATGTTTATTCCTCCTCGCGTAGCAGTAGAATGCTGACTGGGTTCCTGTTGCTGACACTGCACAAATCCAGATAAGTTTGTTGGTGTTACTACAGGTGTCTCCTGCTCAGCAGAACGCCACAGGTGAGTAAAGGAAAGGGCCGGGCGCTGTTTCACCGTGCACGTTTGCAGCGGTGTTGGGGGTTGCTCAGGATCTGGTTTGGGCTGATACCCAGAGCCTGTCGAGCGGAGCCTTGGGCAGCCCTGTTAAATTAGGGTTGTTGTCTCCTTCCTTACCTGGACGATGGCTTCAGGCTGGTACCAAGCTTCCGCCTCCATCGCTTGGCAGCGTGCTGTCTGGGTCACAACTCTGCCCTGCTCCCAAGTAAGACTACACGCCGTGTATCGTAGAAAGGCCTCTGGGCGTGTCCCGACACAGGGTTCGCTTCTGAATTCACCCCGATTAAAGTCAGTCCAGCACGTTTCCGAAATCCTTCCGGGCTGGGCAATGCAGAAGCCTCCTGAATGCCCGAGCCTGACGATGAGCTGAACTTCTGTTTGCTGAAAGGTAAACCTGTTAGCACCCGTCCCTCCCGCCGCAGTCGCGGTTGGTTTGTACCCTCCCCTCTGCAGCAGCTTCTTACATACTCGGAGAGTGCCGTCATGCCCTGCCTCCGGCTTATCTGCTCAGACTAAACAAACCGGGTGCTCTGGGGGTTCCCCCCAGGCCCTGCTCCCCAACCTCCCATTGATCCTGCCTTCCTCTGGCTTCCCCCGACCTGGGCTGTGCCTTTGGTCACGGCCAGTGCCCTGGAGCGGGGTCCCGCAGGGCTGGGAGCAACCGCGGGGTCATTGCACACATCCTTCAGCAGTGCCTGTACAAAAAAAAAAAGTCCATGTTTGCTTTTTTGGGGTGGTTTGGGTGGGGGTTTTAGGTTTGGGTTGTTTTGTTTTTTTTTTTCAAGAGCTGCCATTATCGACTCGATTGCACAGGAACTGCTTTCCCAGTGAGCCCAGAGTCTCCAGATCTCTGCTGGTGCTGGGAGACGAGGCAGGCTCAGACCCATGGGCCGCTGTGCTTTGGGGGGTGTGGGGTGTGTGTGTGCTCGCCCAGAGCTGTTCTTCCAGTTAATACCGAGTTTAAATTTAATAAGTGTCCTTTATTAATTAAATATCAACAGGTCACTGCAACCAGCTCTACTGGAGATTAGCAGTGAGGAGCGACATCCCCATTTAGATAAACTGGGGCCGCTCGGGTTGTGATTTTTTTGGTTGTGTTTGTTTTGGTTTGGTTTTTTAAGCTTGTGCAAACCACTCGTATGGCCCATGTGGGCTCTGCTAGAGACCTCATGGCTTCACCTTCTTGCTGCTCCCCCCGGCGCCGCAGCCCAGGGCGGGCAGAGCACAGCCGGGGAAGGACGGCACCTCTGAGCCCCCCGCGCCGCTCGTGCGCGTGTCCCTGAGCGCTGGGCAGCCTCTGCGCCCAACCCGCTGCCCTCCGGTGACACCCGGCATCCAGGGACGGCCCACGGGGATGCGCTGAGGGTGCTGCCGTCACCCTCCCTCCGTCCTGACCTTATCCAGGGTCTCGCACGACGCACACAAACGGTGCCAAGCAAGGCTCTGAGGCTTGCCTCCTCCCGCCGACGGCTCTGCAAAAGCCCGCAGGGCCCTGCTTTTGGGCCTTTACTCGCGCTGCTGGGTGGCTGCTCAGCTGAGTGCTTGTTGTTGGAACCTTGGCTTTGGGATGTGAGGAGGGGACCCTCCTTGGGACAGGGAAGGGATCTGAGCCCTGGGCTCGGCACTGGGGAGGCCGCCCCTCGATTCCTGGGTTCAGTTTTGTCCCCTCACCCCAAAAAGGCCATTGAGTGACTCGAGCGTGGCCAGAGAAGGGCAACGGAGCTGGGGCAGGGTCTGGAGCACAGGTCTGCTGGGGAGCGGCTGGGGGAACTGGGGGGGTTCAGTCTGGAGAAGAGGAGGCTGAGGGGAGACCTCCTGGCCCTCGGCAACTCCCTGCCAGGAGGGGGCAGAGAGGGGGGATGAGTCTCTGGAGCCAAGGCCCCAGCGCCAGGCCCCGAGGGAATGGCCTCAAGCTGCCCAGGGCAGGGTCAGGCTGGCTCTGAGGAAGGATTTCTGTGCAGAAGGGGCTGTTGGGCGTTGGAATGGGCTGCCCAGGGCAGGGGGGAGTCCCCGGGATCCCTGGAGGGGTTGAAGAGTCGGGCTGAGCCAGCGCTGAGGGATCTGGGGGAGTTGGGAAGGGTCAGGGGGAGGGTTATGGCTGGGCTGGAGGAGCTGCAAGGGCTTTCCCAACCTAATCGATTCTGTGACCTGCAGCCACGTCTCCCACCTGGGACACAAACAGGCTGTGACCGGGGAGCCCTTCCCCTCCACCAGCAATCCAGGTCTGCGTTCCAACCCCATCTGCAAATCGGCTTTGCGATAGACCCACACAGATTTAATCCGCTGCCGGAGGACGGGAGCCCGGGCCAGCTCCAGCCAAGCTCTCTGCACCATAATTGCTCTCCTGCAGATTGCACCCGGCGCCTTGTTTACTCTTCCATAAATAGCTCCTGTCGAACACTGATCCCAGAGCAAAACCCAAACGGGGTGTTACCAAAGAGCTGTCAAAACAGTTCTCAGATTGAAATATATGTATCTGAAGTTGTTCTGCTGCCAGTCCCTTTAAATTACAGCTTCCACACCTGCAATTTTTGGTAAATATTCGAATGCATTTCTTCACACAGGGGCGTTGGAGCAGCCAAACCTGCCCCAGCGCTGTGCACAGATGTCTTGTTCCCATCTGGGTTTGCACATCTGAAGGACCCTGACAGCAGCCCCTGCCCTCGGCACCCGATGCCCCGTGTGAGCGGCCGCGCCGGCTCGTGGCCGGGCTCCAGCTGGTGCTGCTTTCTGTCCCTGCTAGCAGATGCTCGGAGGAGGGTGGCAGGACACAGAAGAGTCCAAAACCTTCCTGAGACAGATCGCACCCGGGGACAGGCCTCTGCCTTTGGTGGGGACAGAAAGCAGGGCAGCGCGGGGTCTCGCTGCTCTTCGAGCACCTTCTACCCACACAGGTGGCCAGAGTACAGTGGGCTTGGACACCGAGCACCTCGCTTCTCCCCTGCTGTTCTTTTTTTTTCTTTTTCTTTTATTTTTTTCTTTTGAATGATGCAGTTTTTTCCTGAGTTTCCTCATGGAAAGCCACGGGAAGCAGCACGCTAGCAGGCAGGCTCCATCGATTTCCTGTAGAACCTTGTCAAATCCTCTCTGCAGGGATTTTTCCCTCTGTGCTTCGTGGCAGATACGCTGGGCTAGATGACTGTGCATGTTTCCATCTCTTTCCTCCATCTTCACAATTTCCCAGCTTTTGCAGTATCTCAACTATGGGAAATAAAAAAGCTGACTGTCTTACTTGGTTGAGAAAAAAATTGGTTCTGGATTTATTTCAGATGGCTGAATACCCAGAACTTGTGACAGTGCCTCCCCCTCCTACCAGCCACCAATTCAGCCATGCACAAACTTTTTACAGTAAGTTGCCTGTGAATCAGCTTAATCAAAAGAGTTGGAGCGAGTGGCCCAGGGGATCTGCAGTGCCCTCCGCAGCACGACTCGCTGCGTTCAAAGGAACACTTGCACAAGAAAGGGGAGGCTTTGAACCCGGGCCAGCGACGGGGCAGGGTTTTGCTCGCCGTGCTCACGTGAGTAGCTGCGATGAAAACAGAGCGCTGTGATACGTGTGATTTATAGATGATTTTGG
This sequence comes from Athene cunicularia, assembly GCF_003259725.1. Taxonomy (NCBI): domain Eukaryota; kingdom Metazoa; phylum Chordata; class Aves; order Strigiformes; family Strigidae; genus Athene; species Athene cunicularia. Next base: position 1,687,640 of record NW_020799110.1, read on the forward strand.
GGATTAGTTGGGCGGTTGTTGGTAAGCAATATTTAAAGCTAACAGGGCCTAAACTGCCTTTGATTAAAAATATCACAGTGCGGCTGTGAGGGCTGCTCCAAAGCTGCTCTGTGTTTTGAGGCTGGGCTAGGTGCGAGTTTACAGCCTCCCAAGCGCTGCGGCTGAGCAGCCACACAAAATCCTGAAAAACACGCTGGTAGGTTTACAAGATCCCTCGAGGCTGCCCCCGAATCTTTAACAGGGCTTGTGATTAGGCTTGGCAGCCACTCCAAAGTGCAGAAACAATCTTAAGCACCGATTCTCATGGCTGGAGAAGTAAGAAACGTGAACTCGGGCCAGAGAGCGAGGAGCCGACGTGCACCGCGGTGGTGAGGGTGAGGAGAGCAAGAGGAATGGCTCTGTCTCCGGGAAAGAGAAGCAGGTTTTTTGACACCTGTGCAAAGGGTCTGGCTGCTTCAGCAGGGTCTGAGCTCTCTGCTGAAACATCCTCACGGGAGCTGGGCTGGGGGCTTTTATCCGCAAGGCGTCGCTTTGCGGGGCGCTGGCTGTTTGCGGGGCGCTGGCTGTTCCCGGCGTGACGGGCGTCGCTGCCGACCTGCAGCTTTTCTCTGGTATCCAGAGAAGCCCGAGGTCACAGGGCCTGCGTGGCCTGGTACAAGAGGTGTGGCTTTGCTGGGCCTCCTTGTTCGAGCCAAAAACGGCTGGAGAGAGGGAAGAGACAGCTGGAAAAGGAGCTGAGAGCAAATCTGCCTTGGTGCAAGCTCCAGCCTGCAGGGTGGGACATGGGCTGCCCCAGCATGTGCTCTGCAAATGTCTTTATTATCAGCTCTTCTCTTTTTGCCCCAAAGATCGCTCTTCATGTTGAAAGGCCTTTCCCAGTGCCCAGCTTTTGCAAAGATGCAGCATCCCTGCCAGCGCCCAGTGTTGTGGAGGGGGACTCTCCCATTTACCCTTGTTTTGGCTCTGACAGAGAGGTCGGGCGGGTCTGGGATGAGGCTTACGGGTACCTGTGACCCTTTCTGTTTAAAAACACTGCAGCCTCATCGATGCCACCAACTTTTAGCAGCAAATCCTCTTCTTTAATGGTCCTCCCAGCAGGCACAGCACAACACGGGGTAGCTGCACTCTCATTTGCAAGATTATTCTTAATGGGAGCTGCTCGCCAGCCTCTGGGCTCTCCTGCTCTGACTTGTGTGCGCCGTGCGTTCGTTGTGGCATCTGTGAAGTTATTTCTGCCTGTGGTAAATGCAGCACATCTCCAATCTCACTGTATCCAAGGTGCATCTGGTAAGGAAAATGGAAAACAGAGGTCTGGAGAGCACAAACAGCTACTTGCATGTGTGATTTTTGGCCAGCACAGGAGATCAAACTCTGATTTTAAGCCGGTGTCCTCATCAGTGGACTGTCCTGGGCTCTCTGGGTGCTCAGTACTTAGATGAATTCAAGCCCAAGTGTTTAGATCTGGAAGAGCAATATGTGAATATAGTCCTTTGTTAGAGCTGGCTGTTGTCACACCCTTCTAGGCTCGAGTTTTGTGATTTACTCCGTATTTTCCTTTTGGTTGTTGAGGCAACTTCTTCCTGGACCCGTGCAAGGGCACTCTTCTTCCTCAGCCCCTCCATAGGTGATTCCTGTTTGGAAGATATTAATGTGACCCCAAAAAGGCTCCAGGACAGGAACCTAACGGCTTGTGGTTGGTGCCTGGAGCTCCTGTACTGCCAAGGTCAAAATCTAGTTGAGCTTTCACTGAACATGCAGAACTTGCCCATCTGGCCAGACCTTGGTGTACAGGCCACCTCCCTTCTCAGCACCATCCTGCTCACTGCCCATCAATGAAATTCTTGCCTTTTTCTCTTTAGCAAGAGCAGTCTTGCTGTCTGGCTGCACAGATGTCCAAGGAGCACCAGAAATTTACTCTCTGTTGGACAGTATTTATTTGCCTTCATCCCAAAACCCCAAACCCTGGTGTTTCAGAGAGAGGGAGCAGCACCGATACCTCCATAAACAGTGAGCTGGAGCTGCTGTCTGCTTGCATCAACTTGTATGTGTAGTGAAATTTCCAGGAAAGGAGCCTGAAGGAAGAGTATTTGGGCTTGTGGTACCTAGATAGGAGAGCAGAGTATCCGTCTTGTGCCAGAAAATAGGTAATCTGATGTATTGACACTGCTGGTAGCAAGATGGATTCACACCCGCCAAAAAGAACTTCATAAAGCTAAAGTCACTGTAAAATAAGCATGGATAACTGTACGCCTTCCCAGACCTTGTGTGCTCATCCAGAGGAACAGCAGGCCCCTGGAAACAAGGCTTTGTGATAAACACGGGGAAGAACTCTTGGCCAGACCGTTGCACAATATCATTCTTCGGTGCTCGTTACCTGCAGCTTTGGATATGACCGATCCCATCACAGCTGTCAAGAAGCAGTAGCAGCAATTTTATCAGCGCAGAGCAAGGGTATCTCTCAGGGAGCGCAGAGAGGAGGCACATCGCCCTGGAAATCCAAATCTAGCCTCAAAACCGAAAGCATTCACCAAATTTGGGATCTTCAGTTCTAGATCTGCTTTGTGTGGGGATAGGCTGGACTACTTTCTGTCGTTTTGTTTCAGCTGGGATGCAGGGTAAGAATTCAAGCAGCTGCGATAACGTTGTGGATCAGGCCTAGGTTTATAAGGCGTTTTATGTTCTTCCCTTCATGGAATAAGTAAAGCCTGATCTTTGAATGCAGTGATATTTCAGTACTGTAGATTTAGAGGATGACTTTTGTTTTGCACGCCAAGACAAATCATGTGCAGATGTGCAATAACCAGGATCTCCTTCAGAAAAAAAATCCTAAACCACTAAGTTTCATGCAAGAGTTCATAGCGTTGCCCACCAGGACAGGTTTTTATTGAAAATACCATTCCAGAAGGCCTGTTGTGGCAGGTTGCACGAAGGACTGGGTAAGGAAATTCTGCACTAAATACCACTATGGAATCCAATTCCTGTTTATTTCCCATGAACTCGGTATTTGTATAGTCAGACCAAATGGCTTTAATTTTCACTGGGATGTAACGATGAGGCTGACACACCAATCGACGCCTTTTCCAGATAATCTCTAGCTGTGATCTGCTGAAGTCAGAAGACTCCCGCTGATGGAGACTTTTCAGGTGCTTTCTCTCTTGTTCCTGCACATTTTTTTCCAGAGCATTAAGAGTGTGAAGCAGATTTTAGAAACGTTCTGTAAAAGCTGCAGAAGTGTTTATAGGAGTCTACTTTTTTACCACATTCTGGAAGCCATTATAATACACAAAACTGAATAATTATTGCAAGCAACATACCCATTAAATGACGAATGTTGTTTTGCATTAAACACACGAGGACACACCACGTGTCCTTGCCTGGCTTTCTGGCTGGTTCCAAGCATCGGTTGGCCGTGACAAGACACTCGCAACAGTCAGAAGAGCAGCGGTACTGGGAACGTGGCTCCATAATGGTGCCCAGCTGCACCTACTGCCCGTCGCTGCTCGGTTTTCATCACCTCAGATCTTCAGCGTAAGTCTTAAAACGCTGAGACAGCTGAATACGCAGCGAGGCGCGGAGTGAACTCCACGTAACCTTCCTCGGTCGCTCGCCGCCCCATCTGACCCCTGCTCTGGAGGTGCTCCAGAGGGAGAAGGCAAATTCCTCCCATCGCCCCGCGCTCTCGTCCGGGACTTCCTTGTGAACGAGCTATTGCGGGGGCAGGTTCAGTTTACTGCTTGAGTTGTGAAATCTGCTTTAGAAGGATCGGAGATTTCTTGTTCTGTCGCCAAGTGGTATTTGTGCAGCTTGGTAAAAACTTCTCGAGCGTGCAGGAGGTGCGTGCTGGGACAGCGAGTGCTGCACGAGGCAGGCGTTGATTAGCAGCGCCGTCGGGTCCTCTATCAGCACCCAGAGAGCTGACTGAAAGGAAAAGACGTCTGAAGGCAGGCGGTTGATATTGCTCTTACATGAGCTGGGGGTAACTTGGTTGAGCTTCTGGGAACCAGTTGTTCCCGTTATCTCCTGCCCGGGCACAGCACAGGCAGGCACGGGATGGGGGCAGCTCCTCCTGGGGGGGACACGTCCCCTCCCTGTGCCTGGCAGAGCTGGGCTTTGCAAGAGGCTGTTGTCCTGACGGCACTCAGCTGGGGCTGAGGAGGGGTTGTGAAATGGGCTTCACGGGTGATTTATGTGTCTTTTGTTTCTAACAAGGGGTGAGTCCAGGCCCGAAACACAGGCGGTGGAAACTCTCCTCAGCCATCGCGGTGGTTTTATATCAATAAAAGCTGTACGGGTAGCGCCGCTGTGCGAGGGCCTCAGTCTCTAGGTGTGTGTAAAGGAGGGAATTGCCTGCTTTCCCCTTCGCATATGCAGCCTCCCAAACCTCTAACTGCTCTCGCGGCCCTTCTCTGAGCATCTCTTGGTTTCGCTCGCCCTCAGAGAAGAGGCTGGACGCACCCGCACACCCCTCTCAGGTGTGTGGCACACGGGTGGTGGGGGCTGCCCCCGCCCCGGGTCTCGGGGCATCTCGCAGGGAGCTGCTGCTTGCTGAGAGCAGCTGTGGGGACACGTTTCTGTTTGAGCAGATGCTCACGCCAAGGGAGAATGAAGAACTAGCAACAGTTTCAGCTGAAAACAGAAGCACCAAAAAGGTCCCTTAATGCTCCCATCCCCCTGTTTTCCCCCTTTAGTTGTGAGAAACAGATGCTCAAACGTTCCTCTTGAGCTGGTGCTAAAAATCTGTCCTGAAGGAAGACTAAAACTGTTGCTGGCTGCATCCAGGCAAGGGTTTACTATAATCCCAGTGCTGTTATGGACCTGCTGCTAATTCTGCTTTAATATCCAGTGGGTTTGTGTGTGCGTTGAATGGAGCTCCCTGGAGGAGGAACGTGCCCCCGAGCCTCTTCACTGCTGGGGCCAGAATGCAAATAAACTTAATTGCTGGCAGCAGCCAGGGTCTGCAAGAGCCAGAGCCACGGCTCTTACTTCAGGCTCACTCGCCATCACGCAGAGTTCATCTGCCCTCCCAGATGTCTCTATTTCTGCTCACGGAGGTTGTTACAACACGACAGCTTGGCATGTGAGCCGTTCAGATTGTTCCTTCTGATAGGCAGGGTCTTGCCTGCGTCTTCCCCGCGCTTCGTTGTGCTGCGTGTTGCTCAACGAGCTACGCTGCTCCCGTCCTGCCGCGCTCCTGCCGCATCGCTTGCGGCACAGACAGGGTTTGCTGCCTTGCTCTTCACTTCATCTTCTAGGCTGAGTGTTAACAGAAGCGTGAGGAAATGCTGTCGTTAGGTTGGCTGCTCTTTCCAGGGTGCTACATGGCTGCTTCTCTTTTTCTTTCCCTGTTTCTCTCATGCTCGCAGCATTTATTTGGCAGCCAGGCTTTATCTCTCCCCTCCAGACTGCGTGCTTTGCTGAGAGCTTCTCACGAGGGGCCGTATCAAAAGCTGTAAGAGCTCTCAATAAATGATAACACTTCAGAAGTGCAGTAACAGCTGAAGCAAGCGTGACTAAATGTACAAATGCCGCAATAGGTTGTTTTTACCCGTTAACTCCTCCTCACAGGAAAGGTTGCCTGCTGGCCAGAGCATAAGCTGGGCGACAGACTTGGGCAGGATTACAACCAGCGCTGAATGCAAACCCTGGGGAGAACAGTAATAAGGTACAAGCAAGGGCCAGCAAAGCCGAGCTCCCCCGCGGAGCCGGTCAGGCTCACAGCAGGGCAGCGGTCAGCAGGAGGTTGCTCCGGGCGTCTCAGCCGAGGGGCAGGGAGTGGGGACTGCAGCGAGGCGCAGGGCAGCCACTTCTGACCTTGATGTCTCTAAGGGCTGAAATCCCCATCACCTCCGATCTCTCCCTATGGTGGGCAACTTTAGGATGCAAATATGGAAAATGCAGTAGTACAGCCACCTGACTCTAACGGATGCAGCGTCCAAATGCCACGGTCCTGCTTCAGCTGCAAGCTTGGCGGTTTCTCCAGCCTGGCTCGGAAATGCAACACACACATCAGCTTGTCCCGTGAGCTCTGTGTTCCTTAGGTCTGTGTTGCAAACATCTGGCAGGCTTTTGTTTGTTTGTTTTTCCCCACTCACACACGTTTTAGTCATTTCTGCCACGGACTGAACGTGCTGCTGTGGACGGTGCTGGGGGAAGCCGCGGCGCTGCGCAGGAAGCGAGTCTAGCCAGTGCAAATCCGTGCTTGCTTCGGGAGGGAAGTCAGGAAGAATGAGTATTTGCCCTGTGGCATCAATTTCCTGTTTAGCATTCTCCCAAAAGCAGCTGGAAAACACCCAGGAGCACAGATGTATACATGTGGGCCTGGCATCCTCCTGCCAGCCTTTGGTCTTTCCCTCTGCTTCTCACAGACCTTCTTCCCCAGACCCGGCCACTCTCCCCCTCCAAAATTCCCAGAATCATCGCTTTGCTGGAGAGTTCCTCTCCTCCGGAAATACAAATTCATTATTCGATTTAATGTACCATATGGGCCCATGTGGAAAAATGCAGATTCTGCCTCGGGAGACCGAGTGATGCAATTGACTGGGTCAGCAAGATGTGTGCGAGGGAGGCTGGCTGCACGACAGCTCCCGGGGCGGCGGCGCAGCCAGCAGCTCCTCTGCCAGCGCTTGAAAACCCTCACTCAGCTTGTCAGGACACCTCCAAACCGCTTGACCTTTTCAACGACAGTGAATTTTAAGGATTTCCTTTACGAGTCTGACGCACGGTAATTCAGCGTCGCGTTCACCGCTGGCACCCTTCAGCAGGAGTTGGTGGGATTAGAGGACAGAGGATTCATTAGCCGTAGGGAATTGCCTCTCTTTGCTGTGTAGTTTCAATAATAACAAAAAAAAAAAAACCCACCCGAACAAAACTGATTTTAAATGTGCCTTACCCAAGAATGAAATTTTGCTGTGGATTTCATGTAAGTGGCTTTTAAGGGCTCAAGTTTTGCATTTGTGTTGCGAGGACAGGTCTGCTTGAGCACACGCAGCTTCGGCAGGCAGCTGCGGGGGGGACAGAGCTGGTGCCTCCCGCAGGGCTCCGAGGGCCCGTCCCTGTGCTCCGCTCACGGGGAGCGGTCACAGCGCGGGCCGAGCCCACCTTCACGCCGGGGTGTGGGGTTACGGCCGCTCCATTTGCTGTTCCACAGGTAACCTCTGAATCTCGTGCTGTTACATGTCGCTGCAAGCACAGGAGGTTTCTAAAGAAATGCTGCGCTGCCTCAGCCCTTGAGACCAAAGCAGCAGTGGCCCCTCTTCCCGGGCACTTCTCGTGCCACTGTGGTGCCAAGCAGAAGGACATTGCCTCTTCCAGCCCCATCCCACGCAGCAAACATCAACTAACGCAAGCTGGCTTCTTCGTGTGACCTGAAACAAAACTTCTCAGTCTGTGTTTTCACTTTCCTTCTCGTGACACTTATTCAAGAAAGACTTTCTCTGTCACTTTGCAGTTATCGATTCTGGTTATGGAAGTGCTGTATTTGAATAGTTACAGGAACAAATTTCAGCCTACGGCTCAGTTGAGCTCCGGTTGCCTCCGAGCAGCACTGAAGCTGCTCTGGCCAGGTCTGGAGGCACTGGTTACGTCTCCTCCACGCTGAAGTAAGAGGAAAATCAGTATCTTCCTGAGCTCTGGCCCTTTTGAGAAAGGGAAAGGGAGGCTGCAGGGGTGTGTGAGGGCTCCGTGTTCACCCAGCAGTAAGGTCTCAGCTGCTGTTCAGTCCTACAGCCACACACAACATCGCTGCGGTCATGTCTGCGGTCCAGGGACTATTGTAGAGCAAGGCAGCAGTTCTTGAGGAGGAAGGACAGGAAAGAGTACCAAGGTTGTCTTGGGAAGGAGTAACAATGAGGCTGATGCCAGGAGGGGGCAGAGAGGGGGGATGAGTCTCTGGAGCCAAGGCCCCAGCACCAGGCCCCGAGGGAATGGCCTCAAGCTGCCCAGGGCAGGGTCAGGCTGGCTCTGAGGAAGGATTTCTGTGCAGAAGGGGCTGTTGGGCGTTGGAATGGGCTGCCCAGGGCAGGGGGGAGTCCCCGGGATCCCTGGAGGGGTTGAAGAGTCGGGCTGAGCCAGCGCTGAGGGGTCTGGGGGAGTTGGGAACGGTCAGGGGGAGGGTCATGGTTGGGCTGGAGGAGCTGCAGGGGCTTTTCCAACCCGGATGATTCTGGGATTCTGTGAAAAGAGTTGTGTTATAGTGACAGCCAGAGCCCGCAGCGGAAGGGAGTGTGCAAGCCAGTACGATGATCTTCACCCTAAGATGCCCTGAGCCCAGCTGAGGGCAGCCGGAGCGGAGGGACGAGCGCTTGACGGATGCGTGAGCATGGCAGGGGGATGAGCTGGGTAGTGTCAACGGATGGCACACGGCTACGGGGGCAGCGGGGGGGGACACCACGTCTGCGATGAGCCCTTCTGATAGCTCCTGACATCGCTCGCTCTCTGCTCTCGCCCGGAGCAGCCTGGCTGTAGCTGGCCCTCTTGGCCCGCACGCAAACCGATGGGTGCCAAGCCTGCAAGTTTCTCGACACCCTCCAATGTCTTGCAACATCGGCTCAGATTTTTTTAATTTCATCAGTCGTGTAGGTCCGATCTGAAACGTATTTAAAAATTCTTTACAGTTCAAATATATGCTAAAAGTTAAGCAGACGCTAAGTGCTCCCCTGATACAAGGTGCTTGTAGTGGGTTTGGGGTTTATTTTTCTTTTTGTATTAAATCGTGCGCTGTTGTAGCATAAATAACATGACTAAATATATTCGGTGATCTTTCTATTTGCAGTGCATCTCGTGGCTTTTGAGGGGGAGGTAAAGCAAAAATAGCTATAGTTATTGTACTAAATCAGGCTGTCACCAACCCCAACTGTGGAACAGGGGATTATTTTTCTGTCTTCTAGGGTACATTTTCCTTTTGCAGTGCCTCTGTAAGGACAATTAACATTAACGGGAGTTGTATATACACACCCAGCGGAGAACAGACCCTTACACGAGGACCTCATTAGCTCTTTCTTACTGTGGCTTTCATTCCGAGTTGCTAAATTTTATGGATTAGCAAGAATGCTAAAAAATATGGAAAAGCGATCCTGGGTCTTGCCATACCAAAGTGCTTACGTAATGAATTTTAACGAGTCAGGTTTGAGAATGAATTGGTAGGTCCGTGTGTAACTAGACCTCTGGAAAAACCATACAAAGGCAATCTGATCAGCCAGCTGTATAAATATCCCACTGCATGCTCCTGACCTCTTCCACTCAGACAGCGTAATTCCCTGAGAAACTCTGTTTCCGAGGGAAAAACGCTAGAAATTCTCATAAACTTTGCTTTCTCAACCTGTCAGAGAAGACACGTTTGCAAAGGGAGTCACGCGTAGGAGAACACCCAGAAGATATTCTTGGGACAACAGTGCTACAGGGATTGCTCATCTCCTGGGACAGCGCTGAGGCCCAACCCTCCTTCATCCTCCAGCAAACGGAGCTGGTATTTTTAATGACACTGTGTGTTTAAGACAACTATGAGAAACCTGCAGCCCCTGACATCATTTCTCTGGCCTAGGGATGCCTGATTTTTCCCACGTTGTGGTGGGATAAGATTAGATGCGTTTTCATGTGTGGTCTCCCAGTGGTATTTGAAGGGCCCTCAGCAAGGAAAGATTCTTCCCTGTTTCTTCTTCCCCCTGTGGGTTTGAGGGAATGTAATCGCAGAGGAAGGCAGGTTCAGCACTGAAGCGGTTTCTCATCCCTGTCTTACCATACACACCCTGCACCCTAAGAGTGAGGGGACTGGGTTGTACTGGAATAATCGCTACGTATTTGGCAGCCAAACAGCAAAATACGTGAATTCAACGCGTATCACTGAGGATTAATTACCAGCCTCATGGGAAAAACGAATACAGTCAGAAAGGAATGATGATGCCATTATAAAGCACATGGAGGTTGGGACACCACCCTCCTTTTGAAAGAAGCGACTTTTGAAAATCTTAAAACAACTGTAAGATTTAAATAGAAAAATGTCCCTGTGCAGTGGCAATCGTTTCATCCAGCCGGAATCCCACCACACGCTCTGCCTCCTGTCGCTGTTCTCCAGCACATGACGCGACGCCCTCCTGCCGTCCCCTCGCAGAATGCCCGCTGACAGAAGGCAGTCGCTGGGGTACCTGAGGCAGTACTCAGCCCTGCTAAATTCAACTAATTGTTTTTAAAATGAAAGGAAGGTGGCATTTGCAGGGAATTCTTTAAGGCCTGGAAAGTCTCAGGACTGTCTAGATCCTCTCTTTCCTTCCCTGCAGTCATTTCAAAAGTATTTCTCTGATTTTCTGCTCCTCCGTGGAGTATTTTTTCATTCTGAAACTGATGGTTTGTCCTTTATGATGTTTCTGTGGGAGGATTTACATGTCCTCCAATGAGGCACATAAATAACAAGCTGAATCCTGAAAGCCACGCAGCCTGGATGACGGATCTCTGGTTTGCCATGATTTTACTCCCGACTGCTCACTCTGAGCTTATCTCCCCCTGCATCTCTGCTCTGCACCAGACAGGTCTCTCTGGCTTAGGCTCATCGCCAGACAAGACCCAATTCATTGTGCTTCCTCCAAGCAATGCACAAACTAAACACTGGCTCTGCGGGGAACTGCATCCATTTCACTAATTTGCTTTTGAAACCCAGTTACCTTGAATTGCGCCATGCCCTGGTTGGGGCTTATTTGCATCCTCATCTGGAGTTGCTAATTTAGCTTGGTAAAAGCTCTAATTAGTGTGTCAGGTGGTGCAGGCAAAGGGTAAGGGCTGAGCACAGGGATACCCAAAATCGTGGGAGACAGTGAGGCCTCCGAATATACTGGGGTAACGGTTGGACTAGATGATCTGCAAGGTCCTTTCCAACCTATTTGATTCTGTGCTTCTGTGACCTGGACTGGAAGCCCAGAGAATCGCAACGGTTCTGTGATCCCCTTGGGTTAAATTAAGGTGAAACGACACCAAACGATCGGTTAAAATGTTTTACTTGCAGCAGAGAACAATTTAAACTTGGAAAAGGATAATAAGCAATGTGGTCTCTTATAAATCTATAAAGAAGAAAAGAAAGGAAAGAAAAAGAAAGGAGGGAAAGAGTCAAAGCAATCCAGATCAGCACCCCTGGATCCAGCGTTGTCTCAGGTCGGGTAGTCCTGGGTGGGGGGTGCACACACAGCAAAGGTTTTGTTGCCTTTTAAGTTCACCTTACCAGCTGGTTAGCATACTGGATGAGGAGGGGCAGGGATTCCACAAACTCTTTCCTATGAGAGATGAGGAAAAAGGTGGAGCACGGGTTCCAGCTGAGCCGGTGGTGGTTGCCCAGCTTTAGTTTTTCCACTGTTCCCAGAGATCTTCTCATCACCCCAGAAATGCTCACCTCTGACCAGTTCTTGTTACCACTTCAGTGGTGAAGGTGTGAAGTCATTAGCAAGGCAAGCCTGGTGTCTGGCTTGCATAATAGAGCCACAAAGTATCGGGCTTAGGGTACTTGCGCTTGAGGGGAAACACCTGGTTTCACTCAATCCTGTTTCCCCCCTTTGAGGTTTATCTCAAGAGTTTGTCAACGCAACTGCAGGGGCGTGGGGGGTGCATCCTTCCATAGGCTCCTGCTTCCTTGGGGGACATTCCTTAGACTAATCCAAAGGCCACAGCTTGTCCTTGAGGTTTTCTGTGTCGATGAATGTTTGAGGCATCAGTTCCTTACAGGTAGAGAGAAAGGGGAGAGTTCAAGCTTTGGGAGAAACTCCGAGCAGGAAGATAAGGGGATCCGTAAGAAAACCCAGTGAAGGAGGGACCTGGGGGTGTCGTCTTCATTCTCAGACCGCCCGTGGCCCGTCAGTCCTCTCCCTGCCTGTCAGCGCAGCACGGCCTCATCTACCTCACCACTTACCAAGGAGGGGGCTGCAGCAGGAACCGCGCCACGCCGGGAGCAGGGGCTCCTGCAGCCGTCCCACGAGCCACCTGGATAGTCTCATCTCGCCTTTCAGGCCCCGTCATTTTGAAATCAGCTCTTCGGGTTGAATTTAGCCTTCTTACTTTCACAAAAGCAAGCAAACAATATGACAAAGTTTTCTTTTTTGTTTTTATTGTTGTTTCCAGTCCGGCTCTTTAATGCTATTTTTAGAATCCTGTGTTTTAATGCTGTGGCATGAACTGCTGGGATTTCCCTTTGCGAACATAAAATAGACGATCTGCACTTTCATATTAGCAGTCAGCCAGGAAATCCTTGCCTGGTGCCAAAAATGGGCCTTCTTTCATAAATCTGTATTTGTTTTAATTTCCTTTTGCTGCAATGACACACCAGATCAGCTGCGTTGGTTTCTTGACATATTATGTAGCGCCATATAACATGACAGGCTTAACTGGAAATGAGAGACCAGATTTGTCTTTATTTGATTCACTGATGATACACACAGCTGGGAAATGCTGGTTTGCAAGAAATCAGGGAAGGAACTATTTTCTCATCCCTATAAAGAAGACCTGGCAGAAGGTAGTTGTTCTACAGGGAGCTTTAAATGTTTGAAAACATAAGCGATGAAGCCTGTATGTCTAATTGCCTTTAATACCCTGACGGAACTACCTTTTACTGATCACACATTTATTACAAGGCAAGGAAGCTGTAATCAAGCTGGCTGAGATCAACTGAAGGTTCCGGATCCTCTTCCAGCTCTGCCACTGTCTGAGCAACCCGCCTCTGTTTTGCTGTGAAACGGGAATCACTCTTTTGATCCACTTTTTGCGCAGTCTGTGAAGGAAAAAAGACTCTGTATAAATAACTTGTAATTGTGCTTCTCTCTGGATGGGAGTTGATTTCCAAAACACTTATGTCCTGTTGCTACTGTGGCTGTTCTCTTCCTCTCAGCCAGGAAGGTATTACGTGGTAAGGATTATGTGAAGCAATTTTTTAACTTCTATTTTTAAAGAGCTCTGAAAGGCGATACCTAAGTGTTAGTCATTGCCATCCTTAAAATAAACAAAATGGCAGCTCCAGGCACTTTGACATTCATGGTTAGCAGGGAACAGACGCCGCGTGGGGAATGCCGAGCAGCAGCATCGCTCTGCACAGCTCTCCTTCAGCCCGGGAAAGGTTCCTGCTGTGTCCTACCAGCTCTCTGGCACAGTTCCCTCCGACCGCCTCACCAAAATACAGCTCGTGCAGATGTGGACCAGCAAGGACTGGGATAAGCCCGTTCCTGGAACGGGGGTCAAAAGGGCTGCAGTTTATCTCGGTGGAACTGTTATGAACTCCCCGCTCAGGGGGACAAAGTTCAGAGCAGCCCTCTGCTCTGTGCTGGGGGGGGAGAGCTCACAGGTCACCCAGCAAGTGCCACTCTGGGGGTGCTGGGAGCTCGGGGTAACCTGTCAGAACACACTGGCAAATCCAGCCAGGCGCTTTGTGTACCGCTGGCACTGCCCAGAGCCTGAGGCGGCAGCCTGTGAACAGATGATGAGAGACCTAAATTCATCTGCCAGGCAGGTCCCTGGAGGCTAATGAAGTCCCAGCGAGGACGCTGGCAGAAATGCCCCAGCGCTCCTCGCTGCGCTGTGCTGCAGCACCGGAGCGTGCACGGGAGCCGGTCGTGGGAAGCGGCAGTGGAAAGGAAGGCACCAGCGCGGGCACTGCAGCAGGTACTGTGCCTGGTTTATCCTCTGCGGTTTGGCCGGCAGCGATGCGCCGTAGCTGGCCCCGGCCCTTCGAGCTGTGGCCCGTGAGGAGTCCCAACCCCACCCACCCCTGCGTTTCCCTTCAAGGTCACCCACTGCCAGGATTTCCCCTGCAGGCAATACCAGGCTGCCCTGACCAGAACCTGCTACTCTCAGCCCAACCCCAGGGCTTAGTCACTTCCCAGCCGCTGGCTCTGCTTCCTGCCCCGCTGCTGCCGAGGCCTCTTCTAATTTTGAAAGCAGTGGTTGACACGGTGGCCAGCCGTGAGCAAGCACGCCCATCCCACGGCCACGCGCAGGCCGCCTGCCCCAGGCAGCCCTGTCTCCTTGGCTCTGCAACACGCCCGGGCGAAGCAGAGTATTTGATAGTGAAGGAGTGGCAGGAGAAAGAAGCAGAGTCATTTGCCTGGGACAGCTGAGGAATAGAAATTGAATGTAGGCTTCCCATGGTCAAGGATCACGCTTTGACCTACCCAAAATCCAATTCTTGTGATGGGGAAAGGGTTGTTCCATGAGCAGAGGTACTTCCCGATGCAGAAGTCATCCCCTGCACTGGCTGCTTTGGTTTTCTTCCCATCCTGCCCACTTCAGGAACCTTACAGAAGTCAGGCATTTTTAGTGGAGGGTCCTCATCTGTAAAACAAACGGGAGGCAGAATGCAGCGTTAAAACAAAGCCTCCACCCTTCAGTACCACTGATAAATAACTCAACTGGCCTTTCTGCAAGCAGAAGGTTTACGAAATAGGCACGGCAGGGCCAGCAAACAACCACCCCAGTACCTCAGGGTAAGCCTGAGCTGGGGCTGCATTCTTTTGGGGCAGGGACTGGCTCTTATCGTAAATTTTTAAAGCACCAAGTACTGTGGACCTTAATCCTGCTGGGGCCTCTAGGTGTGACAGCTATATAAATATTTAATGTGCCTTTAATCTTGGGGTGGGGAATGTGACTTGTAACCCCAGTAGGAAGTGACTATCCTCGTTTGTGCTCTTGCTGTACTTCAAGATACTACGTTGAGTATCTACTACAGTATCAGCTAAAATATTGTAAAGTGTACTCAGAGGGACATTGCACAAAGAGCAAACAGCAGCACGGGAGAGCTTTTATTCTGCAGGCGCTAATCCCAGCCCAGCAAGTAAAACACTGCAGAACCCCTAAAACGGCAGAGTCTTTGCCTCTGATCTCACTTGGATCCTAGAAAGGGGCTTCTACTGTCGAGCGTGGTGCCCTCCCGCAGAGGAACAGCGAGAAGGAAGAGGGCAAGGATGGTGGGGGATGTTCTGTCCTGGCGAGCTGATCCCGGGCTGCCGGGCTCCTCAAACCCTGCCAAGGGAAGTGGGAAGCGCCCTGTTGGCCAAATTCAGTTGGTTTGGCTCGAGAGGGCTTTCTGCACGCCTTGGGGAACAAAACCACAGCCTTTTCTCTCACATGGGGAAAGAAAGGCTGTCAGGTAAAGGTCAGGAAGCTTACATTTTTGTGTAATTTTGTATTCTGTAGGGAAGAAGAACATTGTGAAAGGAGCCTGTAAACTGCAGGATGCAAGGTTTGTTCTTCTCCGCGGCTTTCCTGTGGCTAAGGACATGACTAATCCCCTGTGACAGTCCCATGCTTGGAGCCTGCTGCTCTTACTGGTGCAGCTGGGGACTCTGCCACTTTTCACCATCACAACATGAAATGAAAACTCTTTTGCAACGAAATTGTTTCTGCGCTGAAATGGAGGATCACTAAAGCACTTGCCACAACCACTGGGAATAAATTCACTTTTTTATTCACGGTATTGTGACTAAATGGTGAATTATGCATTGCAGATGTCCCCTGTGTGGTGTGATGTGGGCGTGTATAGTCCTGAATGAAATGGGAATACCTGTGGTTTTCAGCCAGAAGCTACCACACTTTAGGATGGACCTGCAAAGTGTGGCAGCCCCCTCTTAGTCGCTCCGGTGGAACCCCAGTTCAAGCCTGACTTCCCAGCCAGGCTCAGTCTCACACGTGTACTGATGAAATGTAGGTTGTACCTTGCTGTTCCAGATTCCCCGGGGAGATATTTCACCCCCATGACATATCTGGGCAACCTTCCAGCCTGCCCTCGCTTGTAGCTCAACAGCCAGAACCTCAGCGGGCTTTCAGCAAAGAGGAGGCCACGGCTCCGGCTCCTCTCAGCCCCCCGCGACACAGCAGCCAGCCCCGTGCCTGCTGGGGAGCCTCTTTATTCCAGAGCGTAAAAAAGCTCTGGCAGGTTTTATTGCCAGGGCACATCAACATGGCTTCAGAATTGTGGCTGCAGCTCACCAGAGGTGGGTGCAAAGCTACTGGCGAAACGTTATGTCAACAGGAAGAAAACATGCCTGTCCCTTAGTGACTCCACAGTGACAGGGAAACACTGTCCTATTTCACAATCATCCCTTTCCTCTCTCGGGTCAAGTTCCCGGCTCTCCTGACTAGGCCAGTGCTGCCGGTGAGTAAGACAAGCCGGATTCAGCCCTCTGCAGCCCTTTGCTCTGCACATCATGACACATCTCTGCCTCTGGACTGCTGACCTCCCCTTCCTCCTGAGACAAGCTGCTAGGCAGCTAAACTTTACCCCGAGCTCTGGTAAACAGCGGGACGTTAACCTCACCTCGGGGGGAAGCAGTGTGGAGATCCGCCAGCAGAACTGTGGGCACACCACGGGCTGAACTGCCGCTGGAGCCCAGCGAAGGGCACGTGGCTGCTGAAGGGCTGCAGCCCCAGCCTGCCTGGCACCGGGAACTGCGAACACCTCTCGTACCTCTGACACCGTGCTGCAGCCTCGCTCGCGCTCAAACACCTCAACAGTTCCGGGCCTTCTGCTGACCACTGTGCCAAATTCTACAATAGCTTTTTTTCAGGATAAGTGGCAAAGAAACCTAGAGCTTTTAAAGCAAGTATTTTGTCTAAAATTCCTTTTCTTAAACCATTTAGGGTAATTACAAGTAGCAAGGAGCTTATGTAACTCGTGACTTGCTGACAGATAATTCCCAGGAATGAGCACTAGATTAATGCAATCAATTGCGGTGCTGGGCAGGTCATCACGCTCTTCTCCTGTGCTACAGGAAACCTGAAGCAACCACCTTGTAACCTCTACTGATTTCTATTCCAGGCTTCTCACAAGCCAGCCCGCACGATAACGGCGATGCCTGCCACAATTCATTTAACTACACGAGCTCTCGGAGCTGCCAGCTTAGCTAACATCAGAGCAGCAACGCGAGGCGGTTACCTCGGTGGCCACGGGCCCTGACTGCTGAGCTCTCCTGCTCGGTGCCTTCGCTGATGGCAGCGCAGTTGGTCCTAACAGTAAGGGAGCGGAATCATGTCAAACTCACTTGGCATCATCTACACCAGTATCTATCTTTAGATCCCAGAAATAGCCGGTTTTGCACTTCCGTAACTGTTACCTGTATTTTAGGCAGCACAAATTACAGGCCCCCATTTTGTATGGGGCCTTGACCTCGCCCCATTTGAAGTCAATGGGTTTTAACTCATGAGCATAAGGGGAAACAGGTTCTAAAGCAGAGCAAGAAAAACCTTACTCTATCTTATTTTCATCTGACTTCCACACACCAAGCGTATGGCTGCAAGGCTGTAGCAACAGCATGCAATCAACACACCCGTGGTGATATCTCTTTGTGGGAGATAAATTTAAATTGTCAGGCCACGGCATGGAAATGCAACATTTGCGTTTTCCTATCGGGATGAGCCAGGACGTTGCACCTCAATCGCAAATCATGAGGTAATTAGGTGGAGAAGGAGTAGCTTGATCCACTGCAGAGTACTGTATGCTGCTATTTAGCGTTTTGAAAGGGTGCCCACAGCATCAGGAGGTGCAGTGGCGCCCAACAAAAGCTCCACGAGCGTTTCAACAATAGATATCACAATACAATTTCAGGGCTTGCAAACCTCAATATTCCTCATTGCTATGGATAACCTCATTCCCTTCGCTGTAGGCTGGGAGACCGACGCATCGTTTTCGCACGCTGGATCTCAGACTGGTGTATCCCGACTGATCCTGCCTCCTAGGTTCAAGTCAGCCCCACCACTCTCCTTGGTGTGCTCTGTCCTCCAAACATCCAGGCTTCCTTCATTTGTTTTTCCTCTTTATCTTTTCCTGTTTCACAGTGAGTCCATAGTTCCTTCATCATCGCCTGCTATTCCTTCCAGTAGCTCACTAAGGCTGTAACATCTGTCTTGTTTCATCCATTCTCACCCTCTTTCAACGGGGAGGGCTCTGTGCGCAGTTTCTGTTTTGGCAGGGTTTTCAGGTTTGGGTTTTTTTTTTGAAGCCAGCAGTATAAACGTTTTCCTCCCTGCAGATTGTGTGTTTAAATTAGGAAAAAGCAGATCGCTCTGCTCGTGGATGGGGGGAAGGGGAAAGATTTATGGCATTTCTGAGTTCCCGTGGGAGTTTCCTAGCAGGCCCCTGGGAAACTGCTGAGTCCTGCACAGCTGAACCTCACCCTTACGGTAAAAGTTGTGTCCTGCCCAGGGAGCCATCAGAAGTGCCACCATCATCATCGTCCCAGAGCTTTAGGTGATCTTTCAGATACGCTGAGCCCAGACCCTTGAACGCCTTAAAGAGCAAAAACCTTGAACCCTTCTGCACCGATTTCCCAGGGGTTTGGGCTTTTGCTTGGTCATTTCCTCCCCAAATCACATCCTGATAGCAGCCTGTCTGTGCCCTCTTGCCCTCTGTGCCTGTTCTTGACCGCTCAACTGCTGAAGCTGCCCCTGTGCTCTCTAGTCCTTTCTCACTTCAGCCTTGTATCTGTGATGCTTTTCCTGGCACCCTTCCCAAGTTCTCTTGTTGCCAACTCAGACTCAGTATGAGCTTCTTGTATTCCCTTTCAAATCCTTTTCTGTCGCAGCAAATAAACCCACTGCTCTCTACAGACACACACACTCCTGATGCTATCCTTGACAGCTCTTCACTTCTGGCACTCAGCTGCCGCTTAATCACACAGATTCCTTCTCTGATTCACCTCATGTGCTCCTGCGGCCAAGAGCTTGACTTTGATTTGGCAATGTCACAACAGGAGGACTGGGATCTCCTCCCTGGTGATCCAATTCCTGCCTCGCATGCCCCACTGTCATTAGCAAGCTCCTGTTTCACTCTGCTCTTTGGGCCAGCCGCACGCCGCCGTCAGCGTGCGGAACCATTGCCTCACCTCTGCCCTTCTGCACAAACCACCAGTACCCTTCTCCTTTACGCTTTTCCTGATTTTATCATTTCCATGCTGCTTTGGAGCACTTCTATCCTACTGCTGTCCCAGAACGACCTGCCTGACCTTGACTCCCAGGCAGCCCTCATGTTCAGGTCCCTTCTCCAAACATCCTTCCACAGAGGCTGCTCCCCCCCGTCCCCCCAGCCTCGTCTCTGTGACATTTGCAAAGGGGAGGGCGAGGGGGAGGTGAGCAGAGCAAACCAAACACATCTAGCAAGTGATACAGCTTGAAAACAGGAACTAACACGATGTGCACGCAGCACCAGAAATAACCTCGCTGCCATACGCAGCGAGAGCCCTGTCCTTCCCTTGACCCCTCCCTCTGCACGTCTCCTGCCAGCTCTCCTCCTCGTGTCAGCCTCTGCCGCGGGTCCCAGCGCAGGGACCCCTCCTGCTCCTCCGCAAAGCCCCCGCGCACCTACGGCACCGCAGGGCTGAGCGATACGCGCCTGAGCTCGGCTCTGCCTGAGCAAAACAACTGGAACTGCCAGCAGCTTCTGCCAGCAGCTTCCCAGAGGAGTTGTTTACAGACAGCGCTGCAAAACCGCTTCCCTGCACTGGTCTTTGCATTGAACAAATGAAAGGCCAGCCTAAAACAAGAGGGCCCGTACAGAAGTAGGATTTCTTTTTTTACCCAGGAAATGCTGCAGGCGCCGGCACACCTATTCACCCTCACCCACACCCCAGCCGGGCCTGCTTTGTGCGAAGAGGGTGTTCGTGCTTATCAGCCTTCTTCCCTAGCTGCCCACTGGCACGGACTTTGCTCCTCCGGGTTGGGATTTCTGAGCAGCGGGAGGCTTTCCACGTGTGTTTGAGAAGGTACAAAGCCTGCCGGAAAACAATGGAAATAGCTGGCTTATGACTGCTGCGTGTCACGCACTCATTTCTTGCCCGTTCGTTTGTCCTTGGAGCTGCTCACGCCGCCTGGAACCTGATCTGGAAGCGTTGTCGGGCTCGCGGGCTGTCACGCACGCCCGCCTGCCGCCATGCCACGGGGGCACACACCCCCCCTCAGCCCGACAGAGCCTCCAGCCACCCCTCAAGTGCAGAGCGGGGTGCAGGGGCCACCATGGTGTGGGGATTTGGGGGAGCAGGGTGTCTGCCTGCAGCAGGGGGGAAATAGTCCCTTCAGAGCGGAGCGGGGTGGGAGCAGCGTCTCCCGTCTGGGCTTCCCTCAGGGCCTCCAGCCCAGGGCCGTCAGGGCTGGCAGCAGCATGGCCCCTGCCAGGATCTCCTCACCTCCACTGTCCCCCCCTCAACCCCCCAAGGGCAGGATCCCCTCGGCCACAGAGTCACAGAGTGGTTTGGGCTGGAAGGGACCTTAAGGATCATCTAATTCCAACCCTTGTGGGTTTTGGGGTTTGTGAAGCATGTGAACAGTGCCCCAAGCCAGGCTCCCCTCAGCCCTCCCAAGGGCAGGATCTCCTCAGCATCCCCAGGACAGGCTTCTCCTCAGTCACAGCATCACAGAATGGTTTGGGTTGGAAGGCACCTTCAAGATCATCTAGTTCCGAGCCTCATGTTTTTACATGCTCGCATTAAAAAGAAGTCCCCTCAAGGACTGGCTCGTCTCAGCCCCACATGAGCAGGATTTCCTCCGTCTCAGCATCACAGACGGGTTTGGGTTGGGAGGAACCTTCAAGACCATCCAGTTCCAACCCCCATGTTTGTGTAAAACGAGTCTCCCCAAGTCAGGCTCCCTCAGTTGAAGAAATCGCAGAATAGTTTGGGTTGGGACCTTAAAGGTTTAATTCCAACAACCCCCATGGTTTTTTTTTTTACGTGCTTGGATTAAAATAAAGTCCCCTCAAGGACAGGCCCACCAAGGACAGCCTTCCCTCAGTCACAGAATGCTTTGGGTTGGAAAGGACCTTAAAGACTTCGTTCCAACCTCCATGTTTTTCACATACTCGCGTAAAACAACAACAAAAGTCCCCTCAAAGCCGGGGCCGCTCTCCCTGCAACACCCCAAGGACAGGCCCCCTCGGACAGGCTTCCCTCGCTCGCAGAATGCTTTGGCTTGGAAGGGACCTTCAAGATTTATTTCCAACCTCCACGTTTTTTGGGGTTTTTTTGGGTTTTTTTTACATAACTGAATAAAAGCAAAGGAAAAGTCGCCTCAAGGACAGGCTGCCAGGACAGGGTCCCCCGCGGCGGGCGCGGCAATGGCGCGGGGCCGCTCCCTCCCTCCGTTCCTCCCTCCCCGGGCCGCTGCGTGCCGGCGCCT
>NW_020799110.1:1708809-1721325 GCF_003259725.1 Athene cunicularia
GGGCTCCGCTGGTGCCGGCAGCCGCGGCCTGTCCCCGAGCAGGCGGTGCGGGCCTGGGGAGGCCTCTCGGCGCTGGCCTGGGCCGCGTGGCCCCGTTGCCGAGGGCAGGTTCTGACCCTCCCTGTCACCTCTGGCAGGTTCCCTGAGCCCGGCGCAGCGTTTCCAGGAGGCCATGGAGCGGCACGTTCACCCGCTGCCCGAGGAGATTCGAAAGGTATGGAACGGTGGAAGTACACAAACCAAACCGTTTAGAGACCAGAAGCTGCAGTAATTTAGAGGTATTTCACTGACCTTTAAACACTGGTAGATATCTGGTACACATTGGTCTTGGTGTTAGATTGGGTCTGTTCTGAGTTTTGTCGCTATATATGAAGTGTCATTACACACTAATCCTATAGGAACACTGTAGAGGAGCACATTTAGTTAATGGTGTTACCGCTGCCAGGTGACTTTCAAATTTTCCCCCACGCAGCACGTTTTGTTGCTGTAAATTTGGAAAGACTGCAGAGCATAATGTGTAATTGTTCCTAAGCAGTGTCAATACAAATAGGAACAGAACATTCCCCTTCATCAGTTCTTGTATCTTCTCCTGGTGTGTGAGGCTGTTGTTTTGTTTGGGAGACAAGTTATTACCAAAGTAACAATGGTGCTGTTTATATGGGTTAACTTTTGGGGAGGCTCTTTGGTGATGCGCACAAGTGGAACACGAGTCACGTTTTGTATCATTATGAAGTTTTTGGCAGTGAAACACCCCGCTGTCCTCAGTTTTTGGTATGCATCTAATAATCAACAAGTAATTTAAAAGTTTTATGTGCTTAGGCTAGCACAGCCTGGAGAAATTCTCCCTGGAATAGTCCAGGAAGTTGTTGAGACAATTTTTGAGCCATCAGTGATGATTTCTGAGAATTCAAGAATGGGTAAAATAGCCAAAGGAAGGGAAAAGGAATACTTGCCCTTAAAGAAGGGGTGGGGAAGGGCCTGGGAAATGTGCAGGCTCATTACCAGCTGTTTTCGTAGCAGGGAAGATACCAGATACCGTTGTTTATTTAGAAATTGTTTCTCAAGCATCAACAGGAAAAGGTGGTTAGCAAAAATGCATGCAAGTTTCTCAGCAAAACAGTTGTGCCAGATTGTTGGATGAAGTACATGAGGGAATTGTTCTGGATCTAGTACTGCTCAGTATTTCCATTAATGACTTAAGGCTGTAGTTTGGTGGCACTTGAGCTGCCTCTCACTTGGATCAGTTCCCCATGTTGTTCCTGATCCATGTGCTATGCATATGCTCGAACGAGGAGGGAGCAGGTGTGAGTGCAGGCACAAACTGGGAACGCAAAGGGGGTGACGTTACTTCTTTCAGTAGGAGTGTTGATGGGTGCTGTTTTTCATTGAGCTAGGATTTTAGATTACAAGAAGGAATACACTGATGCCAGTCTGGGAGGGGTTGTGAGCACTCTGGGAACAGCATTAAGCTTTATATTCTTAGTAAGAATAAGGCGTATTTAAAAAGAGAAAGTCCAGTACATTAATACAAAATACACAGTAACTGATAAGGCTTCCTTGGCAAACCTAACACTGAGGTCTGTAATCAGGCCATAAGCAGAATAATACTAACAAAGTGACGTTGCAAAGAAAGCAAGTATTAAATGTGTTAGTATAGGAATTGCACGTGAAAAGGGCCTTTATTCCTCGGCTCAGAGCTGTTAAGGCATCAGTTCTGAGCTGCAGATCTTAAGAAAAATAACATGGTTGATGGGAATCTGGAAAAATGCAAAAATAGCGAAGAGATTAAAAATCTTGTTCTTCTAGGAAGGGTTAATAGAACTGGGTTTGCTTATTCTGAAAAATACTTGAGGGCCCAGTACCGGTATTCACATGTGTAGGAAGATGTTGGTTGTCCTTCATCCCCAGCTGAAAATTGAATCTTACCCTCCTCTTTCTGGACTTGCTTTGGATGACGTGATAAAACTCTAGATGCAGGGGGGGCTGAGCTCTGGGGCAGCTCACCCAGGAGAGTTGTGGAATTCCTCCCGTGGCACAGTGGGGGACAAGCAAGGCAAACCGCTGCTTTGGAGTAAGTGGGCAGGCCAACTCCTGAGATCCGCAGTTTTGCGGTGTGCCTTTAACAAAAAGATTTATATGCAGAAGGCACATCAGTACTTCAGATACGTACCCGAACAGGCTCACGTTGCTGTCCCATCCTACCACTGAGGTGACAGCCCCAGTGTGAGATGTGTGAGCTCTACAGCAACGGCCGCCCGAGATTGTGGGATCGGTTCAGTGTCAGGGTTTGACGTATCCTTTGCTGCTCCTCGTCTCAGCTGCCTTGCATTGTAGGCGCCGTACAGTTACAAGATACAGAGCTTGATTACAAGTCATTCTCACAATTTCCTGTCCTTGTATTTTCTACCTTTGATGTACACAAGTTGTTATTCCCTTCACATTCCCTGCTTCTTGGATTTTATAGCATCTCTTTTGGAGTCTTTTCTTTTAGACTGCTCCCAACATATGCAGAACTTGTGCCAGCTGTAGATCACTCTGCCAAACTGAGCACATGCTCCCAACATGCGGTTTGCTCGCCAAAGGAGCATGTGTCTGGAGGGAGTGTGGTAAGCGTTGTGATTTCAGCTGCAGGCTGAAGAATATTCCCTGCTAGGTGCCGTTCTGCGTTGCCCTGCTGGAGGGTGGGCTGTAGTGCTGACAAGGGATCAAGCAGCTGTCTCAAGAGAAAGGACATAGACCCCAGGTCTCAGCGTTCCTCTCCTTGTGCTCTTAGCAGATGGAGGAGCTTCACAAGGTGTTTATCAATACTTGGAGCAGTGACATAGCTGCCTCCAAAGTGGCACTATTCTAGCGGGTAGTACTGAGAGGGAGAAGGGAAGGGAGCATCTTGTGTCCGCCTGGAAGAGCCTACTCTGCAGACTGTTCTACTGCCCAAGCCTGCCACAGAGACAGACCCGTCAGAGTAAAGCCATGGATGTCATGGCAGAAGTTGATATAAATTGAGTGTTTGCAGACTGGGTCCAGTAGATGTTGCCCGTTATGTTTATTAAATTTTAAAAGAAGTTTTAATCTAGAGGGGAAGAGATTTCTTGGTGTTTTGTTAATGAAATGATAGATGTTGAAGGGACTTTAGTCCATCCTGTTCTGATCAGTTTTGCCGTAGAGAGTCAGGTAGGAATTTCACATGGCCCTCTTTTCTCTCCCCCTCCTGCTCGCTTTCCTTCTACTGCTCTCATACCTCTTTCACGTGATATGCATTGCAAATGAGTGCTAAATGAAAAGAAAATAAATCAACAGGTAAATAAACATCCACGTGTCCGTTATGAAAGCTTATAGTTTTGGTTTTTGGGTTTGTTTTTTTTTTTGTATTTATAGCCACATAGGAACTAATTATTAATAAAGATCTAAATCATGGTTTGTTTCTAAAGAAATTTTAAAAACCCCAGAGTTGTGTCTTTGCCTTTTAGCACTTTGATTCCCTCACTGAGCACGTCTGTCAGGAAGAGTTGGTTTTCCCTGGAAGTT
The DNA here is from genome assembly GCF_003259725.1 of Athene cunicularia. NCBI lineage: Eukaryota > Metazoa > Chordata > Aves > Strigiformes > Strigidae > Athene > Athene cunicularia. The sequence continues at coordinate 1,712,335 of NW_020799110.1, forward strand.
TCCAAGGAAGCTATGCCACATGGAGCGGTGGTGATGGCAAATGTGGAGAACAGCTGCTGCTGGTCTGGCAGCAGACACCGGGGAATCGGTAACTTCCAGGGAGGGAAACAACCAAGTCAGTCCATGACAAGTCCAAGCCATCTGTGACCGTTTTTAGGGAGGGTGTTCTCTGATTCTCAGCCTTAGGGACGCTTGTACGCTTCTGGGACGTGATGTTTGCAGGTTTGGTGTGTCGGATAGCCGGTGTTTTAGCTCAGTGAGTAAGCTGGTTGGTTTGCCTCAGTGCAACCCTACGTTTTCTTGTCAGTGTACTGTCACAGGGCTGTAGAAGGAAATTTGCAGAGGTCGCTGGCTGGTAATCCCTACTTTTTCATGTAAGTTTTATGCCATCAATCTCAGTCTGAAGGTATTATTGACCACCGAATGGTAAAAGAGAACTTAATGTTTCCTTTACTCGATGTTATGGTTGGGTATTTTGGGGGAGTTCTCTTTTTGTTCTTTGAGTTCTTTTTGGAATGGGTGCTTTGGTTTAGGTTTTTTTTTTTTCCTCAAGAGAAAATAAAGTTATATTTCACCTTGTTAGTTGTCTCTTGCTAGTAGTAGACTCATCTTTTATATGCTTGTGAACTTTATTAGAGTTCTGCTTCTTTCAGCATTGTTGTCCATTTAATGTGAACAGGTGGGAAAATGCACTTTTTCCCGGAAGATCTTACTGAGGCCAGGCAACAAAGCAGCAGCCACCTGCATAAGACAGTAAAATGACACCCCGTCTTTTCAAAGTACCAAACAAACAGTTCTATTTAATTTTATAATTTATTTGGCAAACAAATAACCTTTGCTTAATATAAATCGTGAAATGAATTGAAGACAAGATAGCCTTACAGATTGGTAGTTCGCTCACCCTAGGAGTTTAAGAAAGCAAGCGGAGCAGGAACTTTGAAGCTGTGTTATACATCAGTACAGAACGTTCCGTGGTATCTTAACTATCCACAAAACATCACGTACGTTACTAGTAGCGGATGGTTACTTAGTAGATTTCCCATGTGTGCTATAGATTGAGCACATTATGGTATCTTTACGAGCACATTATGTTATCCTTAATTTTTCTTGCTGGTTTTGAACCTGTTTTTTTTTTTTTTTAATAGGTTTTTACAAAGTTCCAGTTGCATTAATTAGCTAAAGAATTTGTCCTGCCCACCGAGTTTAGCTTTGTAGAAGTGAACGACATAGCTACGTATTTGGTACTTAGAGTTTCAGTATGGATTTAGAAGCAGCATTTCCATTCATGCCGTCCAGATGAGCACATTAGTAGCAGAATGGCAGGAGGTTTTTTCAGAGTCCTGATGTCATGTACCTCATGAATGCTTCTTAAGATGATGTTTGTGATTTGCCCACTGGAGATTTTCAGTATTTGGCTACAGAATTTTTAGCTTCTAGATTTCGTTGGGTTGACGCACTCCAGCTATGTGAATGTTCTGAGTGGCTGTAGTATGCTTGGCAAATGTTAGGAAATATCTACTTATTTTTGGTATAAGCCCACGTGTTATAGCCTAAAGCGATGGAAAGCTCTCAACAGTGAACCAGGTAGCCATGGACCCGTAGTTGATTTGGGAAAACCGGTTCCCAGACAGCAAAGGCAGCCTGTTTTGTTACCACTGTGTCCTGTGAGCAGGACAGAGCATTTGTGACAGCAGAACTTGGATAATGACCTTCCATTCCTAGTGGGAGAATTCTGGAGTCACTGGTGGTCACCTCGGGCAGCAGAGGATTTTGATCTCTTGCTATACTCGTAAGACTAGGGCTGCATTCACTGTACTCCAGCTTTTCTCATAAGGTTGGGGCTGTATTCACTATAGTCAGGCTTTTCTATACCCTTTCTACAACTGGTGGCCAAGCACGCTGCTAGGAGTTGGAGGGATTGCAGCATCCCTGGCATCACAAGCAGTTGGGTTGGAGCTAGGAGGGGCTTCCCAACTGTTGTAACTACAGATGCAAGCAGTCCGTATCGTCGGGCAGAGGTACGGTTAACAACGGGCTCCATGACCTGTTGTCTGTGCAGGCATGGCGTTTCTGTCGCGGCGTCCTGCGGTTCGGTTCTCAGCTCCGCGACGTGCTGAGAGCTGGAGTGTGCCCTAACACATCCCCGAAGACTTACGAGTACCAGTAAGGTCTGCGCGGCCTGTTGGACATGTGTTAGATATTTGCAGGGCTTGTGTGAGTGTGTGCGGTTACTAGCAGTGCAACACAGTCTTTTATGATTCATTAGTCCGCTTTATTCACGGGCAGGAAAAAATTAAAGCTACCTGAAATCCGAGTATTATTTCCTGTCGTGACAAACTGATTATTTCAGGGCATGTTTTGAATGAAGCTTTTGAGAGCAGGACATTCTGTTTTTACTACAAGCATATTTCTACGCTATTCATATGTATTCAAAGCAAGTACTGTGATTTTTATGTTGCAACTGCTATTTTATGGAAGTGGAGCAAATAATTATGTGTGCAGCATGGCTTAGCATTACAATCTGTATTACGTTCTGAGTAGACGCTGACTGAAAACTTGACTCAATAAACTTTTTTTTTTTTTAAAAGAAGTGATGTTTCTCCTGAGGATCTTTAAAATCTTTCTTTGAATAAAAAAAGAAGATCAATTTCAATCAAATAACTCTTCAGTTTTGCATATACAGCAGAAGGCTCTGCTTTCTTCCTGGGAAATCGATTGTGTGGTTTGAGTAACGATTTCTTTTTCTGTAATAGGGATTGGCCGGTTTGTCAGGAGAGGGACAAACAGAATGAGAGAAATGAAAGTAGTAGGGGAGAGGAGGAGTAAACCAAAAAGAAAGGAGATTCAAATAATAAGGTAGAATCAAGTAAAAGTAAAATAAAACAATCAATATACAGAAATAATTTAAGAGCACCCAGCTGCAGCATGATATTGATTTGTTTTTTTTTTTTTTTCTTGAGTTGTATGTATTGTTCGGCTACAAGTGTCACGTAGACAAATACAGGGTCTTTTGTTATTTGGCCAGTCCTTGCTAAAGCGGTCTCAGTCCTGACAGACCGCCCGGGGAGGGAGGCAGAGCCGCTACTACTGCGTTATGTGCCTGAGCAGCACCGGGTGATGCAAGGAGGATGGTGAGTGCCGCAGTTCCCTTAGGCTCTCCCTCCCCTGCGCTGTAAAATTAATGTACAAGGAGTACATCTGTGCTCGTGGCTCTATGTTTTTATTTCAGTGATGCACAGAAACATATTCAAAGCTGCCTGCTTTGCTTTTTTTTTTTTTCTTTTAAATCTCATTAATTGAGGACTTAAGTTCTGGCTTTTAAGTGTCATGGCTATTTATTAGCTGCTTGTAACAGACTGTTTCTAGCATAAGCGATCCATATGCTGGATGTTGTAATACCAAGGCACTGCTAAGTGAGAAAGTAGATTGTTTTTCTTTTAACAAGAATTTCTCTCTTTATCGTGGTAGTTTTTGTGGGTGGAATCTGAAATACCGGCGGAGAAGAATAGCAGTGCACAAGCTGATGCTCCCTGTAGTTATTTGGTGAAGTTGAAACGATATAAATTCCTGTCTTGTCATTCAAAAGGCTAAAAATGGCCCAGACCACCAAAGCCATTTTTTTTTCTTTTTTCCTTATAACTTCTGCTCTACAGATGCTTACGGTACTGAGTCAGACAGATGTAATATGAGTGACTATCCATCTTGGCTCAGTTCTCCACTTGCCCTTGGTAGCTAAAGAAATCTGTGTAACCATGGAATAATATTAGTTCTTCCAAAACCGAATGCAGCTCTGAGTTAGAACTACTCCCACAGATGCTGTAGTGGAACAGCTGCTGGAATATCAGAGCTACCTTGTGATACGGTTTGTTCTGGACATGGCTCTCGTCCCTTATAGCATCTGGGGTAATGTGTATCAGAACTGTAGCTCAAAATCTTAAGGAGCAAACAGCTTCCTAGTTCAAGCACTCTGTCCTCAGTTTATTTTTCTTTTCATGTTGTTACTGTGCATGCAGTACCATTGTGCTAACTCATACAGCAGAGGTTTTTGTAGTATCCCTCTGCTACAAGTCCTGTTTGCTTTGAGTTTCCCTGTCCAGGCTGAGCAAAATCACAGGACTGAAATTTCCTTCTGTTTGGTTTTTTAATTCCTAATTGATTTTTTTTTTCTATTCACTGCTTATTCTCACTGCTAAGGACATGCACAGTTCCCTTTCTAGTTAGAGCTCTGATAGTTTCCTTTTCTATTCCTTCCAAACTCTGCTTTTCTCCTGATTTTCCTTTTTTTCTGCTTTTCATTTGAAAAGATGACAACAATCTTTTGATCAAATGTAAATAGTGAAATATGGAATCAGAAAACGAAAATAATTGTGTATGGAATACTCAGTGATATTATTATTCCAGGAAAGGTAGCTTTATAAGCATAAGGACTGATGAAAATTTGTTTCCTACGGACTTTTGTGTAATGGTTGATCAACTTTGGTGTCTAAGATACAAGGTCTACTGGAATCTTTTCTCCTGGACAGACCATTTATAAAACTCTCTCCTGTGCGGATTATCTGATATCTGATAGGGACTGTGCTCACACTGCAGAATTTTCTTCAGGAGGGAACTTAGGAAGCCTTTCTTGCCTGCCTGGTTGTCTAAAACCTTTAGACACTTAAATATTTCTGCCCTCTGTGTCAGAATTGGTTAGAAATGACCAAACGTTCTTGTTCACAAATTACTGAAGGGTGGCAGCAGAGAAATACACACATAGGCAAAGTAATGTTGTATCTCTTGGAAAGTGCAAAACCCAAACCCATTCTGTTTGTAAGTGGTCTTCAAAGCTATAAAATGCTTTCTGGTTCTGACCTTTAAGCTGGTGTAGCCCTAAGATTTGTCATTATTTTGGCTGAATGGAATCAGCATCTACAGCTTGGCAGCATTTCTCCGTACCTGTCTGTGTGAAGTTTCAGCAACCTCTGAAAAATGTCCGAACAGCTCAGGAATTTCAGGAGATGTTTTAAGTATCAGTGAGGAGGACTCGTGTTGTTGCAATGCAGAAGAGAGGGGAGGAGAGGGAAAAAAAGCAAAAGTCCTGCTTGTGATTTGACCTCTGTGGGCACGAGAGAGGAATCTTGGCTTTAGGATGAGAATTCAGATTAGTGCGCCCCTTGCTCTGCCCAGTCCAGGCTTTGCTCTTTGGAGCTATTCACCTTCAGCTGGGCCCTGTTAAGTTTCTAAGCATATTGGCATATACATGTGCTGGGTTTAAATCGGTTAGCTTGCTTATTGGTGTTAATCTACGGCAGCGTCAAATTTAGTTTGGGCTGGCTTGCCTGTTGAGCATCACTCAACCCATGCCAAGTTCATTACTGGTGTTAGGAAGCAGCTACTCATACTACAGGTAGAGATTTTAAAACTAATTCAGTCTGGGTACGGTGTACTGCAGGATAATTGTGCATGTACAGAAGCCCACAAGGTTCTGATTAAAAGACAGAACTTTCTTTCCTTACTGCAGTAATATAAAGCCTTAGGACTTTCCTTTCATTTCTTTATTTATTTATTTTTTAAATACGCCACAAATACTTTAAAAATCCAACCTGCTCTGAAGTCCTCACAAGTTTTTACTTCACCTGAGGAATGGATGTGAACGGGACCTGTTTCCCGCTAAGTCCAGATGGAGAATATTTATTGTTCTATGACTTCATTTATTTTTAAGTTCAGTAATAAAGTTGAATTTGAAAACGAAAAAGTTTTAGTACTTGCATAAAACATTTTCAGTTCAGGACCCCAATTGTTTATTTTGTTTTTAATCCTTGTACCAAGTGAAATTTCTGTTTATTTGAAAGACAGCAGTGGTGGTGCTGCAAGAGAGCACAGTGTTCTTTTGGGGATAAGAGCCCCCCTCCCGTGCTCCTTATAACAGCTCATTTTGTCCTTTTTCAATATAGTAATTTTAGTGCTTTGGAACTTTATGGTAGTTATCCTGAATAACAGTTTCATATTTCCAAGCACAGTTTGCAGCTGCCAGGAAAAATAAACTTGCATTTTCAGCTCATTCAGAGCAACTGTAACTAGGGGTATTTTAAACTGGGGCAAAACTAAGAGATTGGAAAATAAAGCTTGGCCTGGTAATTCCAGGGCATCCTGAAATACCGTTTTTATCAAGCTATATTTAAAGTGCTAAAGTTTATTGAATCGTGGGATGAGTCTTTAGTTTATGATTTTTGAAAGCTGTTTTTTTTTTTTTTTCATTGAAGTATGATTTCTTTCTGTTTATTCCATCTCAAAACGTTTTGCTGTAAAACAAGGGATTCTTATATTCTTTGACTTAAACTGTTTGCAGTTTTCCAGCTTCCTGATTTTCGCATGTCATTGTGTTAAAATCCCTGGGACAGTTGATAGTTGCAGGAGGGGTTGAAGCATGTTTTAAGCTCTCCATCCCCAAACGCACGCTCTGCCAGCTGCCACCCATCATTTATCTTTCATGTCTGCAAGCTTACCAACACCTTTTCTATTTGTTGCTCTGAGGTTGTCTCTTTAGCTGTACTGTGGGTGTCCTCTGACCTAGTCTGAGTTCTAAACATCTCCGCTCGTGAGCCAAGCACGGGGTAAGACCTGTCGTGTGCAGGGGGCTGTGCCCATGAGCAGATGCTTACACATCCCCTCTGAAGTGTCAGACCTCCTCGGGTGTGTCTGGCTGACTTACTCACTCCATATCCATTTCTTGGGCAGGTCCGGTTTGGCATCACTTGTAAACTGAGCATTTTTTTTTTTTCTGGAAGTGAAATAAAAGACACAGGAATAACCGATAGACTGAGTAATAAGTACATATCAAAGTCAGAGCACATCTACCTGTTCGTATTTATGAAGACTTGCTTACTATAAGCTTAATAATTTGATCACTTACAAAAGTACGTTTCTCAATTTAAGAAATCTTTCAATTAGATATGTATTATATACTCTGTATTTTTTTAATCAGTGGTGAATACATCATACATAGTAGATGGGTTACGTTTTCCACCACGCTCGAGTGCCACGGACGCTGCATCATAATAATTAGTCCCTTTAGTCATCTGAATTATTTCTGTAAAGATTGCTGGGTTACATCATTCTATTCACTTTCCACTTTTCATCTTGCCTACTTCAGTTGGATAGGAGTTGTGAAAAAAACACCGTAAATAACGTTTTTCTGGCTCGGGTGGTCACAAATTCGTTAAGGAGGTAACTTTTGTAAAACACAGCATTTTATTTTAAATTAATACATCAGACATAATTCAGATGTACTTCAGTTGAGAATGCCAGTGGGAGTTCTCACATAGCAAATGGTGTAGTTGATGTATCTTGTGAAGTTTCCAGGAAGCGAAAGTACTGCTATAGCTTGATTTCATTTTGCTAATGTAGAATTTTGTCTTTATTATTTGTTAAAGCAATAACATCATCTGATCATAAATGCTCCAGAGCAGTATAAAATACTCAGATTTATTATTATTATTGTTGTTATTATTATTATTTAGTGTCATTCTGGTGGGTTTTTTTGACTCCTTTCTTACAAACGCTTTTAAAATTTTATTTTTTTTCTAGATGTCCCGGGACGAGACAGTGTGTAAATACTGTGGAATCAGCTATTTGATACTTCATGAATTTAAGGTGATGGAAGAAAAAGTGAAAGCAATGGAGAAAGAGATTAAATTTTATGAAGGAAGTATCGAACGGGAAAAAGGGCTTCAAGCAGAATTGCAGTCTCTTTACCAAGACCTTGAACACTATCGAGCTGACAGTGAATCGAAAACAGAAAGGTCAGAGCATATTATCTAGTCTGATGTTATTCTTGTGTATGTGTATTATGTAATTTAATTCCAAAGAAGTTTAAAATACAAGTAAGAGTTGTCTTTTATTAGATTTAACATATATAGTGTAATACTTGTTTTAAATCATCTTCCATCATATTCTCTGGGAGCAAGTTTTAAATTCCTTAATAGTTTAGAAACAGTCAATACATTTGAAGTGAAAAAGGCCAGAAGGCGTTTTGGAGGTATTTCTCCTGCACACACTCCCAAAGGGAAATGATCAAATATTTCATCTTATTTTGTAATAAAATTTTAGTATTTTTAATTAAATTCCACAGTACTGAGAGTTTCACAGTTCTGAAATTTTTACTTATGATCTCCCAGTAACATGGTAAAGGGTTCTCAGGGCAAGAATGCTGGTAAGCTTACAGTTCAGTCTCTGAAGGGATGATACAGAATATTAAATTATGAAAATCTTGGGGACTGCTTGTGGCGCTGATCCTCAGAAACGGGAGCCTGCAGATGCTGCTGGCAGGTTTGTGAAGGTCCCAGTTGAAGGGGGAGTTCTGGACTCTTAAGAACTCCAGTAGTTAAGAGTAGACTTCAGAGCCACATTTATATTTTTAGGGCACAATGATTTGAGCCTTCAAGTTGTTCTCTTTCAGCTCATACTTACAGGTTTTTCTGTGCTCTACTTTATCACATCATGATAACTTTAAACTTAGAACAAGAAGTCATACTTTGAAAATATTTGTCCTTTTGATGGGCCTGGAGCACATTTTCAGTTCCTAAGCCTTCAGATTGGGGCACCAAATATGCATTTTGGGGTAGACATGAGAAAACAAAACGTAAAAGGAAAGTTTCAAAGACTTTTTCCCCTCTGCCCTTCCTTCACTTATCATTGTCATGAGTGATTTTTTATTTTTTTTTTTAGTCTTATTTTACTGGAGGATTTCTGGTTCCTAATTAACCTTCTGTTGCTTTTATGCTGTTTTACAACACCATGACAATATAACAAATTTCATAGTAAGAAACTGTATATTTTCTGCACTGTTCTGAAAGAAATACAAGTGTTTTGGCCTCTTCCAGACCTGAAGCTCTGAAGAACTGCCCACCCTTTTTCCTTGGCCTTCTACTCTTCCTAGTCAGGTTTAACATGGATACTATGTGCTGGTTTTCTCTACCCTAATTTTCTATCCTTTTTTTTTTTTTTTTTTTT
>NW_020799110.1:1721375-1746666 GCF_003259725.1 Athene cunicularia
TTTTTTTTTTTTTTTTTTTTGACTCTATTGTTCTATTTCACTGATTGTGTACAGCAGGACTATAAACATTGATATTTATAGTTGACTAATAAAAGATACTTTATAAAAATGCAGTTGCTGAGGTTGCCTGCTGATAGAATGATGTGGTACAACCGAGGGCATCAGAAACTTCTCACTTGTCTGAATGAAACTGTCAGAAGCTTTTTGTAAGAATAAGACTATCGTTTTAATTATCAGACCAGTCATTTTGATTCTGAAGACCCCCAGTCAGGATGTTTCTTGCATGACTGACTCATCCCTAGCAGCAAGTGATCTAGAACTGATAACATGGGGCGTTTGGAATATTAAGGTGCTCTCAAGAGACTGGATGGGAATGCTTTGCAAATGCTACAGAAGAAACAACTGCAGCTTGTCTATAGGTGAAGCACTCAAATCCATTTACTTTTTTTTTTTTTTTGTGAATCGCTCAAATACTGTTAAGAATTTACCGTTGCTATTAACGGATTTAGACTCACGTTTGGTAATATTACTAATAAAAGATTAATTTTGAAGCAGAAGGTCACACAAAGTTGAACAAAACGCATGTATCTTGTGGATCGCTCGTTGTTTCTTGCAATATTTTTTCTATTTGAACTGAACATCCTCTGCCCCCCCCCCGATATTCAATGTTTTCTTTGGTTTGACATCGTCTTTTTGAAGAGGGCATTTGCTCCTAGTTCCGTACCGGCTCTGGGTGGCAGCGACAGTGGCAGTGTTCAGTCTGTCACCAAGTGCAGCGACAGTACATTCTTCTTGTGGAGGATCATTTGCTGGAGGTGAACTTAAAATTTTCATTTCGCTGACTTTTTGTAGTAAAGCTGGAACAGTTAATAAAAATTTTTATCTCTGCATTTTTCCCCCCCCCAAGGCTCAACTTGATTTAAAACCTGCTGAAATCCAATGGAATACTTTCAGCAGGCTTTCATTCAGGCCATAAATCAAGTATTGTGCCTTGTTAAGTAACTTGTCTAAATAGTCCTTATCTCCTCTTTACTATCCTGGGCCTCTTTTGTTACCTTGTGCTGTTGGCATAAACTAACTATTCAACATACTATCTGCTGGTCCTTGCAAGGCTGACAAATCCTTCCTCCCAAATGTTTATGGGTTAAATATGCCCTTTTCTTTTTTTTTTTTTTTAATCTGGTAGACCAAGAGATTTAATCTTTCTTGTTACTTGCAGACTGTTTTCATTTTTATATTCGTTTTGGGTTCAAGTATTGCTGTTGTTTGTATCTGTGGTTAACCTTGAAAGCCACCTGGGGACCTGACTTTTGCAGAAATTAGTTAGCTACCCTTTGGGATTTTGTCAGAAGAAGGGGAACTAACCGTCGTGCAGTTAACTACACTGATTCGATTTACCTATTCAAGTCTTATTCCGTGTCAAACCCACTTTAATTCCAGAGCACGTGCGTGAGAGCTATTCCTGAAGGGCTGTGGCTAGCTTGCTGTAGTGATGCCAGTCCACGCACGTGCTGTCTGCAGAGCAGTGATTCATGCCTAGTTAGCTGAAAGGCTGGTGTGGCCTTTGACTAACCATTTTTGGTCTGTTACCTACTGAAATAATATTAGGAACAGGCACTTCCAGTGGGGGCTTCCCTCTCTGATCCACTGGAGACAGAGGTATGGCTGGATTTAGCCATGTCTCTGCGGGGGACCTCCCCAGGCTCCCGGCGTCCCTCGAGCTGAGTTTACCAACAGGTTTCCTCTGGCATTTATAAACAGGTTTTCTTTTGACATTTGTGACACTGCATGAGGGGTACACCCGTGTTTGCGGTGTGAATTTTGATAATTCTTTCAACATCCAACGTAAGAAATGTGAAATAGATTAAAATACTAAAAAAAAATTTTTTTTTAAGGTATAATAGTGCAGAATATCATGAGCGTGACAAGGAGCAAAACATTTTTTACGATGTTCAGACATGTGAAGAGGTGTATAAGTATCACTTAGCGAGTCATGTGTTAAGATCCCTTGTAAATAGATTCCTGAAAACCTTTTTACAAATTTAGCAGGAGTTACTTGTTGGTTACTACCATAAGACTTAATGCTATTGAGTCAGTAGATGTTGAAAATATTATCCTGTAGATATTATAAAATATCTACATAAAATATAAAATATTATCCTGTAGATATGATAAAATATTATCATGTAGATGTTGAAAATATTATCCATAAATAATAAAATCTTAAAGATAATGTAAATCTAACATTTTAACTTGTGGAAACTTTATTTTTCCATATTTGTGCTTTTTTTGATGTATGTTTTCTTGAGTTTGTTAGTTTGCCCCACAATGGCAAAATTTAATACCATGGAAAATACATGATTGTTGAATTTGCCTAAAACAAACCTTCCTTTTTGCAACACGATTGCTTAGGAAAGCAACTGCCTGGCTTGGTAGAGTCTGAACTTGTAGTAAAACACTGCAGTGACTGGGCAGTGATAAGAGGACACTGCTCTGTGCTTTGCTGCCAACCTACACAGCAGTTTGGTAGAAATGACATGTGGTTTCTTGTCCTAGGAGACTGAAAATGCTGGAAATGGGGAGTGGTACGTGCTTTAAGAACTGTGTCACCACTTTAAAAATAGGTTTTGAAGGGAAAGAACACAAGGCAAAAAGGTCACTTTAATGGAGTAGGGTGTTGGGTTTTTTTTTTTTTATATGCTTGTTTCTGTTGGAGTTGAGTTGGTGTAAAAAATCGCTGAGAGCCAGATCTGGATGAAATAAAGAGGTAAAGAGCTGACCTCTCCTTTTCTGAATGTGGGTGAGGGCACGCAGCTGATTATTCTTACTCTGTACCATCATATGCCGGTATAACTTGGGAGTTTGCACATATTTGGACGGTTTTAGAAAGCATGACTAATGATCAGAGCATTCTAACCACTGCAACGCCGTACCGTGCTTACGGAGTGACCCTGGTGCGGCATCTAGCACAGAAGAAGAAACACAAGTGGTAAATGAGTGTTCCTCATCCCGCGGGGGCTTGGAAGAGACAAGCGGTACAGCGGGCTGCCGGGAGGGATCGCCTGGGCAGGCAGTCAGGAGCCCCCGCGTTTCACACGCGTCGCTTCCCAGCAAAAGGAAATAACCCAGCGGTTTCCCATTGTAGGGAGCGTATAGAGCACCGAAATGCTGGGATTTTTTTTTCTGGCTTTTTATCTGTTGAATCCCGCTTTTAGGTAACTGGAGTTGCAGTGTTTAGAAGCGCCCAAGAGCTGGTTTGTCCTTGGAAGTGCCGCGTGTGTGGGAGTTTTCTGAAGAGAGGGTATGAAGTTTACTAAAACAGAGTGCCTTCAACTTTTTTTTTATTTAACCTGTTTTGTAAATAACCTAACAGTATGTGCTTCTCTCATTAGCTACATGATAATGTCAGTGTGTAGTTATCAATCAGGAAAAAGCAGAATTTTATAGAACGCCAAAGTGGTTTAATACGTTCTTTTTAATAGTTGCAAACTGCTCTGTATATTTTGCTCTGATGGCGTCATCATGATGCCTTGGGTATGGCTCAGGCTTGTGTAGAGAGCCAGCAAAAGGCCTGACAGGATTTGTGGGACCCAGGTCCTGCGTTCACCCTCTGTGCAGCAATGAGCTTCGCTTTTATACTTAAAAAAACCCAACAAAAAAAACCACTGACAAATCTTGCACAGTCTTGGAAAGCCAGTCAGCACAGTGATGTGGGGAAATAATCTCTCGCTGTTGAATTCTTAGGTAAACTGATGTCTTCCCAGCAGGATACGTGCTTCTTGCCTCTGGCAAGCGGCAGCTCAGTCCTGCTCTGGATGTGTTAAAATCGGGGTAGTTCTAGTTTTGACAAGGTTTTTTTTTTTTCTATTAACATGATAAAGTGCCAATCAATAAAGAAAGACCAAATTAGTTCGCAGAGATATTTCAGAAGAGCGATTCGTGAGGTGTAAAACTCTGCAGTGATGCTTAACCTTCTCCCAGGTTCCTGACAAAGTGAACTTTCTTCTGGTGAAACAAAATTCCTTGTCTGGAAGAGGCTCAAACGGCAGTCAGTGGAAAGTGCAGAAGGCAACGTCAAACCTGTATTTTTGCTTCTGTGCACGCTTTTCATGTATATTTCATTAAAAATATTTCATATTCAATAAGCAAAATTAAAAATTGAAGTTCCATTTCAAAAGTTACAGCAGTTTGGGGCATCTGAGAACCGTGCCATGCGCTGCAAAAATGTCTTTGAGAGGTGTTACCAGCAAAGCTCCAGAGATGATTCCCATCGGTCCAGGGCTGCTCCGGGAATGGCTGACTTTTTCCAGGGAAAGAAGCGTTGTTCATCTCCCTCAGTGCAGGTTTTTACATTAAGCATGTATTTTCAGCTCTTTCCCTGCTTATTGTATGAACTTTATACGCTACAGACCGTGCGGTTTTCCAGTGTCAGCGCTCACAAGCGTCTGCAGTTGCAGGGACTGGTTCCTCTTACCCCCTCAAGCCCGAGGGGCTGCCCAGCCGCGGCACGACGGCAAAGGCCGGAGTTACCCAGTTCCTCGGGAAGGGCTTGGCAGGTCAGTGTGTCACTGAACTCCTTGTGGACAGCACAGCTGCATGCGAGAGATTAAAGTAAAGCTCAGATCCTGTTTTACTGTCACCTGGTGATGGTATTCATAAACTGTCAGAGAACTGAATTTCTCTGTAACACCCTGTATTGCACATCGCATATAAGATGATGGTGTGATGCATGTTTGGGGTTTTTTTTCCTTTCCTCTAATGGGGGGGTCATTTATTTGTCCATGCTCTAAGCTCAAGTTAAAACTTTGAATTGCTTGGGTAGGGTGAGTTGCTATCCGTTTTATGACCGCTGGTTAGAATCAAGAAAGACTCATCAAGAAGTTTTTAATAAAATAATTTTTTGTGCCTCTGTTTACCTCCACTTTATAATTTCACGTGAGGTTTGGAAGCTTCACCCATAGTTGTAAAATTATTCTGGGTGTAACAGCAAAGCCTTAAGCAGTTTCACAATTCACAGGGGTTCTGCTTTATTTCAGAGTGAAATTTGAAAGCTTTGTGGTTATTTTCTGCAGAAGGTTAAGACATTGTGTGCATGTGCACAGAGGACGAGGTGTCACCTTCTGGAGCTCTCTGTGGCCACGCAGCAGTGAAACCTGGACAGGACCAGAGGGTAAACTCGGGCTGATCCTTGAATACTGTGACACCTATTTTCTTTTCTGGTTTTGGCTACCTCCTGCACTCTGCTTTTAAGATTACAAAATGGGAAGGTGGCTACCCAGAGAAAAACCTGGGGTGAGCTCTTTTGACCACAGCTGGGTTCTGAAGGATTCTCTAGTAAAGGGAAGAGGTGAGTATGGGATGGATGAGGGTCACTGGCTTCTCTAGATCACTGGGCTCTGTGGATTTGGAGGTCAGGGAGCCTCTTCTCAGAGGGAAGATATGGAAAAAGGTTTCATGTTTGGCAAGAAAGAAGTAATACAAAAATGGGTTTACTTGTGACTGTTTTAGAATTCAGAGGAAAAATTTAGTTTCCGTTTGCATCCACAGATGTAATAATGTATGTAACAGAGCTGGCTTCATCAGCAAGACGCTTGTCTAGTTTGAAAAAACTCCAAACACATGAAATATATTTGTATTATGTTAGGAAAACACAGTGTATTGTCTTACTTCCTATAAACCTGTGGTCTCCACTGCACCTGCAAAGTCTAGAAACTAAGAAAATTTTTACTCAGGAGTATATTTTGAACATCCACTTTGCGGAAACTTCTAGTTGAATTTGCTGGCGCTAATTTGTAGTATAAGTAAAAAGTCACCTATAAGTTTGCATTGGCACCGTTTCTTTTTTTTTATGCAATTATCAAATTACTTGTAACCGTAATCTCAGTTTTTTAACCAAATCCGTGTAATTCCACTGACTTCTAAGAAGCTATTCCTGAGTTACCCTGCTCCGACAGTGCTGAGTGTGACTGCTGTGACTGAGATTGTGTAAACTGTAATTACTGTAGGTGAAATTGGTAGCTGGATTGGTAGCTCTGGGAAATTAAATCTTGGGTTTCTTCAGAGAGAAATTTTGATGTGCGTGTGACAAGGCAGTCATCATTCTATCATTGTTTTTCAGAGCTATCCCAGAGATTTACCTTTGCGGGAGCAAAAATTTTCCAGGCTGTCTTCATAACACATCTTTATTTCTGCTGAGATAATAAAGATGGATAACAATTAATGCAAGATTTGAAATGACTGTCAGCCTGCGTGAGACTTGATAGAGACCTTCACAAAGAGCCTCTTGATCGGTTGTCAGAGATAATTTTCATTTGCTGTCACCTTGGGCCGTGTGCGAACCCGCGATCGGGAGGGGAATGATTCTGTAGTGGCACGTGAAAACTGTTCAATAGTTTTGTCTTGGATAGCCTGTGCTGAGCGGAATATAAAAAAAGACAATTCCGAAGAGTTTGTGGATGATGTGATGTGCAGTGGGTTTTACGGTGAGGTTTTAGATGTGTTCTATGCCACATTTATGAATGAACGCTCAGCTGCCTCGCAGGGGTGCACAGTGACTCGTCTGCTGGCAGGACCGCAACATCTTCAAATGAAAATGAGCCGCTGCCGGTTCTGAGCGGGTCTGAGGGCTTACGGGGCTGACAACACGGCGGTGAAACTTTTTTTTTTTTTTTTTTTTCACTGACGGTACATTCCAGCCTTCTCTCTGCGTACAGTCCCTGCTGACTCCGGGCTGCCAGGGGTGCAGTTGCTCGCTGAGGCTTCAGCGGGTCCCTCCCGGGACTCGTGGGGAGGCTGCGCCCCGCGTCGTCTGCATCCTCCCGAGCTTCGCTTCGGTGCAACGCGACGTCTTCAATTCGAACGAACGTGGTAATTGCTCTTGTCATTACTTTTAGGACAATGAGTGTATTTGTTTGCTGGCAAGAATCCCTCGCAACTACTTCTTTATTTTCTCATGCTATTCTTTTTGTTGTCAGCACTGGTGGCTGACATGTTATAATTCAACTCCCACTCTGGGCAGGCTTCCTCCTGTATTCACTGAGAAAGTATGCTGGCTGCAACGAGTGGATGTTAATTTTCACAGTTCATGTGAACCATAGGACGGAGGATGAGATCAGTATGTTCTCACGATTCTCTTGTAATGCCAGCATTTAATGATCCATTGAACTTTTTCCTTTGTGCTAAATAACATGTTTATTTTTCTTCCTCCTTATGGTGGTGATGGTAGACAGAGAGCAACTTGTCTTGCCTTCTCCACCTGCTCTTTTGTGTGCCAGTGACCAGAACATACTGATAATGTCCCTTTGCTCTCGGAGGCCGCAGTCCTGCGCTAACCTCATTATATCAGATCTCTGGAATGGAAAGAGGAAGAAAAATGTGTCTGTACTTATTTACAAGTTTTCTTTTTTAAACCAAAAGGTCTCCAAATACTGCCCTTTCTGGAATGAGTAAGAATAGAAAATGAGCATCCAGTTTTCCATGGATCCCAAAGTTTTGATTTGTTGTTGTTCAGTGATAAATCACCACTTTTTTTTTTTTTCCCCTCAAGGTATAGTTAACAGAATATATCATCTGCAAAAATAGATTTGAATTGATGTAACTGTTAAGGGGATGGCTATTTCCTCATTAGTCAGTGACACCAATCTGGTTCTGCTCCCAAATGCAATCAAACAGATTTCATTCTCTCTCCTCCTGCCCTCCGCCTCCAAGAAATTTATGGGTAGGTACGGGTAAATTTTCCTAACAAGGCAATGCCAGAAATTTCTTCTATTTTTTTAAATCATTTTTTTCCCAATGATCACAGTTGATCCCAAACAACTTGTTTTTTAACAACCTGGTGTTCAGTTTGGGTTTGGCGGAGCTCTATAGATCCAAGTTGCTTTATCAGGACTAGTTTGTTGGTTTTTTTTTAATCTGCATTTTGTTGCAAATATGTTATAGATAATCAATTTGATAACAGCAACTAATGCACATTAATATTATGGCTTAATTTATATATACTTTATTTTTACTATAAATCATTCTCTTTTTCTTTTAATTTTTAAAATTGAAGCAAGGGCTCGTGCAATGCTTTTGCCAACCTTTGATGTTGTAAAGTAATTGTTGATTCAAATATTATTTATTTACTCGTGACAGTGAGTCACCAGTAGACAAACAGATTATTTACTCTGCTTGCAGTAGGTGAACAGTAAGTGTTGAAAGCTTACAAAGGGACTGGTTTTTAACAGTTGCACATCGTGGTAGTTGTACTTCTGGAGATGGAAGAATATATTAGAATGGTTATCTATAGCTAATAGAAAAGAAAGAAGTACTGAGAACTGGTAGTGATGTGCTGTGTGGTATTCTTTCTGTGCGTGTAACAAGGAAGAGAGTTGGAATCAACTGTTACTCTCGTACGGTTCCATTAATTTCATGACAATTGTGGGAGTAAGTCCCGAGTCGTTGAAAGAACAGTGATTAAGATGTATTTATTTACACTGCGATAGCTGTGCTTGAAAAATAAACGCGTCAGAACCGCTGCGATAATCAAAAAGTTCAAAAGGTAGATTGTGGAAGCGAAGAAGAACTTTAGGTCAGCTGTCTGCCCCTCCGAGCCGGGCGCTGCCTGTGCCGTGGCTTCGAGCCCAGCACGAGGGTGGGTCGTGGAGGGAGAGTGGTGTGTGTGCAGCTATGCACATCTGGGCCGTGACGGAAAGCTCCCCGTCCTTCCCGGGGCCACCCTCCTCCTCTTCCTCATCACCTGGGAGCAGGTGATGGGAGTAAATGAAACACTGGTTGGTTCTCCCGTGTCCTGTCCCGGGGCTGGTAGTTTTTATCAGAATGGACGTACAAAACTGGGAGCAATTAAAACGGGGAAAGCCCCTGTTGGATCAGTCACATCTGATGAGGTTTTGTTCCCCCTTTTTTCTGGTGGGAGGCACTGGGGGGACAGAGCGAAACCCCTTCTCCTGGCTGGGTGCCCAATGCAGGGGCTGGTCAAGGCTGTGAAACAAGCCATGAGTCTGCAGCAATTACAGAATTATATTTTTTTTTCCTCCCCCTCTATACTTATTACACATCTCAAGTTGAAAATTCTCGTACATAACCATGAGCACGTATCATCTGTGTCTGGTCGCTTTTCCCCCAGCACAGATATTCTACTTCTGCCATGTCATAATCTCACTTAAATAAGCGTAACTGAAGCACGGATGTGACAAATGTTAATTTGCACTCTTAATAGTAGTGCGGGTACACAAGGTATTTGTGCGTCCTGCTATCAGTAAGATTTTTTTTCCCAATCCCAGGTTTAGGATCTATTTTGGTGTTGGATTTGAAATAAAATGCTGAAGGTGTTCACCCGCACTGTAATTTAAAAATCCATTATGTGCTGTTGTGATGAAGCGCCCTGGAATACAGAGGAAGCATGAAAAAACCTTTCAGTTTCTTCAAGGCAAATACTTTTAGTGGGTGTTGTGCCCGCGTCTCCCTTGCTCCTCCTCCGCTGCAGGCGGCCCGAGCCTTGGGAGAGGGAGGGGAGAGCTGGGCTCAGACAGGAGCCCGACACCCTGCCAGGATTTGTCAGGTAGAGCCACCACGTCACGCCCTTCTCGCTCCGTCTTGTGGCCGTGTTCGGGGCCCAAAATCTGCTGGGTGGGGTTTTTGCTGAAAAGAAGGGGAGAAGGGCAGAAAACACGCGTTTCCTCTGGCATGTTGTGGGTCCAGCTGGAAACATGGACATTAGCTCTGGTCCTGAACCTCCTGCTCTCTCCTTAAGTCTTCCTTAAGAAAAATGTAGGAAAATAGTCTTACTAACTTGACATTTTTGTTCATTTTGATGCTAATGTCATTGCCTGAGTACATAGAAGTAACATCTGGTGGAAACATTTTTTGCGAAAAGTTTCTCTTGGGCTCTTTAAAATGCCATTGTCGAGCATCAGTGGCCTAAATTCCAGTTGGTGTAAAAATAATGAACGCGAATGTATTTTACATGTGTATTTTATTATTAATTATTATTTGCTGAGCACCATTAATTCAGCAATCCAGAAGTACATTTTCATGATCCTGAGTGAAACTGAGGGTGAAGGGAAACGAGTGACTAATTGGGGTTTGTCGTTGGCAAATGTCTGAAATTAAGACATAGATAAACAATCTAAATGGAAAAAAAATTATGGTACCAGTAAGCAGATATTTAGTATCTGCTGTTGGTTGACGTTAGAGAATTTCCCCTTCAGCTGAGCTCTGTCACCCCTCCCTGCACATCCTGGCAGTTGTGTGTAGAACCTGTGTGGCTCATCGTGGTACCCTGGGTCGCTCTGCTGGGACAAGGTGCTGCCTTCTAAGAATTGCAGCCCCTAAGCTGGGTACTCGCGTTGAACTTCAAGCTGAGATTTTCATAGTTGCATATATTTTTTGGAGGATGAATGGGTTCTGTGTTGCATCTGTGAATAATTCTTAAGATAATTATATATAGTATGGCACGAGCTGATACTGGACATACGTTTGTAAAATAATGTGGAAATGTGTATTATGAGTATTATTTTGAAAGCATTGCTCAAGTGGTTCGTAGAAGGATTAAATTTTCTCCATTTGGAGATCTGAAATACGGGATTATCACCTTTGAAATGACTTTCAGCGTGTTTTTTTTTATTTAAAGCCGAAACAAAAGTTCGAGGTTGGTTAGTAGCGCAAATAATACTTTCTGATTATTTTATTTGCATCTGTAGAATAAAAAACCTAACAATGGAACTCAAAACCAGTCAAGATGAATTAAAAAATGTGAAGGAAGATTTGCAGTATTTCCAAGAGGAAAAGGAAGCTGCCTACAAGCAATCTCAAGTGCTCAGGTAAGAACCCAAAGAGCTACGCTGCTGTGCCTCCCGGGAGCACGTGCAGTCGGTCGGGGGGATTTGGTGGAGACGCGGGCACAGGCACGGAGAATACTGTGAGTGAGAAGAGTGGTTGTAACCATCCTAGTGCTCCTTGCTTTTCCAGAATGCAGTGAGATGCTGTAGTGTTAGCAAATGTAACCGGAAAATATCACTGCTGATTGCTGCTGTTATTAGCAACAGGATTCTTCACAAATTTAAAAACATTAATTAACGCTTAAAAGCAAGTGTACATCACTTGTAATGCGTTGGAAATACAGTGTTTCTGACACATGTTGTTTATAAAGGGTCAACATAAGCTTAGACATTTAGTCCTTTAAACAAAATTACTCTGATTTCTCATTAAAAAGTGATGGTACAATTGCCCGTATAGTTTTCTTCATTTATATATATCTATATGTAAGTTCTAAATCAACATTTAGAAGGGAGAAACGTACAAATATATTGAGTATACAGCATACTCCATACACTAAATTATTGTAACCTATCCAGTATATTATCATATAACTGAGAAGTATTGTCAAGTTTACTTTAGCTCCCCAGTTTACTAATAGTATTTCATAATTTTTAAAATATACATCTGGTGGTGTTTTTCTGTCTTGCAGAAATACATTGGAACACCATTGCTCAACTCTGAACAAAGCTGTCTCGCTGTTTCCTTTCATTAGAAGTGAACTAGACAGTATTAAAGAAGTCATCTCCAGTAACCTGGAGAACTGGGCTGCCATGAAAGAAGAAATTTTTCTACAAATAAAAACCGTTAGCAAAGAAGCTTTGACAGGTAAATCATTTTGCAGTAACTTTGGGCGAGATAAATTTTTTTTTTTTTTTTTTGGCATTGAGTCTAACACAGTAAATTAGAAGCTAAAATGAATGAGATGATTTTAAATTCTGGCATTAACTTGTCCAGATCCTAAGATCCGAAGAGTCTGTCCACTCCGGTGGCACCCTGTGAAGGGGATTGAAGTCGGAGCAGTTCCTGTTGGGTTAGTGTGCCGGACCAAGTGCTGGGTTAGCCAAGCCAGACTGAGGTGGAAGTAATATCAATGCTTAATGTGATCTGAGACACACATAACATACTGTGAGCACAGGGATGTGGTTGCAACCCCAAGACTCGGAGATACTTTAATTTGCCTTGTGTCTCCTATTGCCAGTTTCCCGCGTGTGCCCAGGTGCACCCAGGACATGGCACGGCCGTTGTGTACTGGCCTGTCGAGGAGCTGCTTGGGGGTCCCGTGGTGCTGCCTCCCCATCACCAGGGCGGGCTGCACCTCCTCCCTTGCCCAGCCTACTGGTCTCCACGTCGGGTGCCTTGAATATGTGAGCCAAGGAGCCAGCACCAGGCCCCGAGGGAATGGCCTCAAGCTGCCCAGGGCAGGGTCAGGCTGGCTCTGAGGAAGGATTTCTGTGCAGAAGGGGCTGTTGGGCGTTGGAATGGGCTGCCCAGGGCAGGGGGGAGTCCCCGGGATCCCTGGAGGGGTTGAAGAGTCGGGCTGAGCCAGCGCTGAGGGATCTGGGGGAGTTGAGAACGGTCAGGGTGAGGGTCATGGCTGGGCTGGAGGAGCTGCAAGGGATTTTCCAACCCGGATGATTCTGGGATTCTGTGAGGGGTTGCCTTGAATACATGAGCAAACCTGCACCCAGTGTGTAGCATCTACTCCCTCTTTCCGTTTCAGAGTAAGAACAAGTAATACCCCAATACAGCTGTCTTTATCTGAGGGGTCTTTGGGATTGAAAGGGACATGGAGCAGCCCGTGGGCTGAGAATAATTCACTTGGCCCACAGCCTGCTTCCTGCTCAAACAAGGGCAGCCTTCAGGAAGAGAAGAGAAGCTGGGAGCCGGTCACAACCAACGGCTTGTTCGGGAAGGTCGTGCCCAGCCCTTGGGCTGGCGGTCAGACTGGGAAGCTCACATTGATCCTTGAATACCATTTTTGCTCTGCCTCAGTTGAAAGATTAGTTTTGCTGAAAAATGTGTGCAGTCCTGTAATTAGAGACTGTAACATCCAGAGCATCCAAAGCAGGCCCTGTGCTGACTTTCGCAGCTTTAATGGCCTTTTGGACGTAATTTTCACATACGTACTCCCGTGTTGTTCAGCGTGCTCTGTGTGTATGAGTTGATGACCTGCTATTTGTTCTGGAGGTTAGTCTGATCAGGGTTGTGAGGTTGCAAAGAAGTAGGATGAGCTGACGTCATGCTTTCTGTCCCGTGAGAACGAATATAAAAGTGTGGTGGGCGACGTGCATCTCCCGGATCATTCAGCGGTGAAACCCCGTGAACTCCCGTGCAAATTCAGAGCTTGAGTGAAACCTGCCTGTGTGGAGTATCTCAGGAAATACGTAGCTTCATTTTAAATAACAGCTCCCCAGTAGCCTCTGCTTCCTGTGAAATCAGAAGTAATTTTTAATGTTTTCAATGATTGCTTTGTTCAGCTGGGAGGGCATAAGTGGAGCAGCTGTGCCGCAGGAGTGGGCAGGCTGGGGCTGGCCTGAGCCGGGCAGCGGCGAGCCCGGGACCGAGGGCTCCTGCCCGCTGAACACCAGCGCGACCAGAGAATCGCTCTTTAGCGCTGGGCTTTTGTCAGAACAATTAATTTAAACGTCAGTGTCGATATCGCGCGTTTTGATTTACGACTTCATCTCCTCATTAGGCCGAGCACAGAAAGTATCGCCTGTCCCTAAGGGTTCCTCCCTTCCTGTGCTCATTTTCTGCCCACTTCTAGCTAACGAAGGGAATACGAACGAGCGTTTCTGCAGACATCTTCAAAGACATTCCTAACGTTTTAAGGCCCCTTTTCTGGAGTATTCCTCGTTTTATTTGTTGCAGTACTGCACATACATAGAATGTCTGTATGTGCAGCCTGGCAGGTTCTTTTAATGACTGTACAGCCCATTAGACGTGCTGTGTATCCCCAGCTGCGTTCAGCCTATCCCACTGAGAACAGTGCCACACCGTGAATATTATATACGTCCTTAAATCCAGCTTTCAAAAATCAAAACAATTTAGCTACACGTATATATTTTTTTTTTCTCCTTTGGCCCATGAGTGCCATTTAAAAGCTTTTATGTTCTGTTTTATGAGTTGTTCATTATTAACATATGGCAACATATTAACATTGAGTAAATTATTTTTTTTCTTTATTTTACCTCACTGTTTTTGCAAACAACCTTTTCAGAACTTGTTTTCCATTCAGATTCTGAGAAGAAAAACGTTAAATGAGGTGCTACTCTTTATGCCTAGACCAGTTTGCTTGGTTAGTTTGAAAACAGCTTATAAAAGCCCTTGTTATATGTACATTATTTAGCCACGGTTAATTACTGGCAAGTAAAAAGAAGTCTAGAACTTAATATCTTTTGGTATTTACATCATTTAGCCTAACAATAAATTGATTTAAGTGTGGAGTGCTTGGGAAAGATTGTAGATAATGAAAATAATTGCACCGCAAGAAGGAATGTGAAATTTTCATGTAGGCAGCGTATAAAACATATGTGATAGCTGACTTGACAATAGAATTAAGCTTCACCTAGCTTGAACATTAATGTAAATAAAAGTGATATAAGTTCTTTGGACAACTGAACATTTAGGTTGGAGGAGGCATAGAAAAGAATTGCAGCTACTTTTGGAAATGTTCAAATGCACTCATCAAGGATAACTGAACTTGGGGGGAAATATGAAAATGTAGGAGAGCCGCTATACCCCAGCCATGATTTACTTACCTTGCAGTAAAAACTACCTGGGAAACTTCCTTGGGTCTGCTGCTCTTGCGTGTCGAAGGGCTGATGAAAGACAGTGATAGCCTGTCTTTTATAGAACGAAGATGCACTTTGTGATTACTTAAACAGCAGTGAGCATCCAAGGAGTGAGAAAATAAAATGTAAGACACATACCAAACATCTTCTGAACCCAAAGTTTCAAATTGAGCTTTAGCAGAGGCTAACCCCCTTGATAGCTTCTCAAATTAATTTCAAAATGAGTCTGCAGTTGGGGTTTTGTGTCAGCAATGGTTTGTGTATCTTCGTAAGATAAAAGGCTTAGACTGAACTATCTCCGTCACCTATTGTTATTTCATTTGGAATATATACATCAATTGTAATTTGATTTTGAGATCTTAGAGGAAATATGTATTATTGTTTAGAGTAACATTCGTGTTATTGGTCAATAATACGTGTTTAGCTAAGCACAAATTACCCCTATAAAGAGATAAAACGCTTCTGGCTCTCTACATTCGCAGCAGAAGTGCCGCTGTTGTACGTGGCTTACACCGACCCATACCCAAACTGGGGGTACAGAATGCCGAGGTCCCGAGGTCATAAATCAGATGTAGTACTTTTTAGTGAAGTAGGTAAATTTAACAACAGTCTGTATTAATTTATTTTTTTTTCCTCCTCAGAAATACCCAAATTAAACCAAAGATTAGCAAAATCCCAGAGAGAGAATGAATGCCTCCAAGAAAAGCTAAAACATCTGACCTTGGTGGCCGACACAGTTGAGCTGAAAACTCAACAGCTTCAAACTTCACTTCAGCAAGGGAATGAGCTACAAAGTAGGTGCCGTGAACTACAAAAGGAAACATTAGGTAAGAGAATTTTGGCATTTCAAGCAAACTTCTAAGTAAAATGATATGCAGAAAAATTTTTTTTTTAAAAGCACCGAAGTTGTGTCTGTCAGTGTGGAAGCACTCAATGGCCCAACTTGGGCCCTAATAAAATTTGGATGTTGTGCAGTCAGAAAGAGAGAATGTCAGTCTGAGGAGTCTCTTACCCTGCTGGGAACATGAGTCAGCTGAGTAGGGCGGAAAATGAAAGGAGAGAGGAAAACAATGAGATGGTGGTAATACAATTATGCTGTTATTTGTCAATCTTACGTAAAACATCAGGGAGACCAGGAAGAGTTTTTGGCTATCAGCAACAGAACTGAAAAGTGAGTCAGGGTAAGCCCATCTCTTTACTCATAGATTCATTAAACTTGAGACTGTCTAACGATTTGCTTTTGATAGTGTGTCTCAAGAATCTAGAGAGTCCTCTTGAAAACTGTAAGAGCAGTGATAGCACTTGAAATTAGAATATCTTGTGAGCTCTGTTGAGACAATAACTCATTACAAAAACGTTATTTATATTAGTATCTCTTGAATCTCTTTTCTCTTTAAAGCAGTATTGCATTCATAGTGCTGGCTCAGAGACATTTTAAGACCTTGAAAACATATAGAGGTTGTGCTGTTTTGGGCACAGCTTTGAGTCATCAGAACTGGCACAGCGATTGCCACGCTGCCTTATGCACAGCGTGTAACGTCCAACTGAAAGCGGCAGGTCTCCGTGCTAGTCATGGTGAAGGAATTTCACTGATCCTTCAATACCAGTGATAATATCAAATGTGAAACTGCAAAGTAGAAGGCTGCAGATACCATCCAACGAGCTATCATCAACCCGTGTTGCTGAGAACACTTTATTTTTGTCACGGTGTAACAGTACTGGTAGGAAAGTTCCAGCAGGGATGGGTTTCAACGGTAGAAATGAGCAGATAAGCCTACATCATTTTCCAGACAGTGTCCGTATAAGAAATCGATTTCATATGTTTTCCTTTTTGTGGTATTTATTAAAAATACTAACTGTAAATGAATGCAAAATCAGTTAAGTTTTGCTCTGGCACAGTTCTGTGGATTATTCACAGCATCCACTCCGTCTTTTTTTCTTCTTGGGGGGCTGCTAAACATTCCAGTATCTCAAAAACTTGCCCCTGACATTTTTCAGTAGCTACCTCTTGTTACTTAGTCCTTTGTTCTGAGTAAACTCTGGCAGGCAAGAGTTGGGGAGAGCGTTGCCATAAAAGTGCTAAGCTGGCAGTCATTAGCCACGGTACCTCGTTCTGAAGATGGAAAGAAACGCACCAGTTCTATTTAAATTTCCTTTTTTCGAGACAATTTTGAACAGACTGTTGAGCAGTGTGAAAATTTGAACCTTTTTGTTTGGCTTGTATATCATCATTAGGAGGGATTTTTTAGGAGACATGAGATAAATGCTGGTAGTACATAAATGGTATTTTCTGTGTTTATTTTTCTGGAAAGAAATCAACAATCTCAATATTATATGTACATTACATATATACATAATACGTGTTCGATATGGGAAAGTGTCTGGGTAAAAAAATAATAATTAAAAAATCCCATATAAGCACAAGATAACGTTGCTAGAAAAGATGAAACTGAAGGAATTAGCTTTGCACTGATTAAATCGTGTTGCTTGTCCCAAAAGCATAGGGTTGCCCATGACTCTTCATGTTTTACTTGAAATCTATTTGGAAAAGATGCTAAAAATGCATTCATTGCTTTTGAAAAGGCAAGTGTGTTTCTCCTCCCTCGCGGTTCACGTTTTATCCATACAATCTGTGTACACGAATAACTGCCAGGTTGGGCTGTTTAAAATGCCCCAGTCCCAAATCTGGGAATTATATCCTCTAGAATATTCTGTGCGTTTTGTTTCTTTAACGTTTACTTTGTCTTTACTTATGCTGAAATAACCTTAGAGACTGAGCCGGGAGGCTCTTCCCGTGCTAGAAATCGCTCAAGCGGATAGCATCGCTCAGGAGAACATAGCCAAGGTGACTGGCTCAAAACCAGCCTCAGCGCCGCAGATCCTGCGATAAAACCCACAACAGTGATTTATTGAGGTTGATTAAGGTTTCCCTTCTCTGCCAGTCGAGTAGCACTTATGGAAAGAAAGTTTGTTTGGTCTTTAGCGTGGTCTTGTGCCACGCAAAGGAGCTGTCTGAGTGTTCGTTTGTACAGAAATGTGGATATTCTGCTGCGAGTGCCGATAGTGGCAGTGATTTACACATCCCCGATGGTTGTCACAGATCACTCTGTTCAGAATCCATGCACCGTGTTTCTTACGTGCTTATGTGGTGCGATGCTTTGGGCACACTGTTGTTTTTTTTTTTTAAGCAGCAATGGACATAAAAAGCTCGTTTTGCCCTAATAATTGTCTGTCTTCTGTATGCAATATAACCAGAAAACTTATTTCCACTTTCTTTTTAGGGTTGTCTATCTTTGTATAAATAGACACAAGTAGTGATAAGCCATAAGCAGTTAGATCATTTATTATTTACCTTTCTCTAGAAATCTGAGCTGCTGCAGTTTTCAGAACGGGTCTACCACCTGCCTGCCTTGAGGAAAATATAATTAAATTTGACGTGCACCTTTTTTTAGGTGGAAAAAAAATTAGTCAAAATAAAATAATCTCAGTGCAAAATTAGTTTCTTCTCAAGTATACTTTGACATTTCATTTGTGTTTGAAAAGTTTTCGTTTTTTTTTAATACGAAATAAAAAACTCACGGGTGACACAAGTTCAGTTGTCGGTGCTGGTGTGCAGCTGTTGTTCCTTAGGAACAGTCCCTCGTAGAGTTTCTGGAACTGTAGTTTTCACCTTTTTTTGTAAGGTGCCATGGTCAATATAGCTCAGATAATTTTGCACATTATTGAGTTAAAGTTTTCAGAGGAGGTGGCTGGATGTGGGCATGTAAAGCTGTCTGTGGATTCAGCGGAAGTTCACAGGCATTCTTGGGAGCTGGAATGTTGGCACTCGCGGCTGTTGCAGAAAGTCTAAAGTCCATTTAACTCAGTATCCTGTCCTCACCGCTGGAAAACACGGCGCGGTTCAAAGGAAGGAGCAGGAATTCTAGAAGAGCAATTATGGGATGATCTGTCTTCCTTACATGTCTCGTCTTGATCTAAGAGGGCTTTGAGCCTCGTAAGACAATCCTTTCAGCTTTGAAATATGTGGTTTAGTGTCATTGCATAAGAGATTTGTATTGCTGCATTCACACTGATATGAGAACTATCCTTAGAGTTCCTTTTTCGGTTTTGTAAAGCTCTTTACTTCAGAGGTTCTTGTGAACAGCGACTTCATAGTTTGTTCCCGTGCGTTGTGAAAATACACTTTCTTTTTCAGTTTTGCCCACCTTTAGCTCCACGGAGAATTGCCTTGTTTTTATGTCAGACGACCAGAGAAAGATGCTCACAGTCTGTAACTTTATTTTAATGGTTTTGTTCTGGAGTAGCGTTTACAGAAGGGAACTGGAGCGATGCGCTAAAAGCAGTAACTCGGTTTGGGTAAGATAATTGTGCCGTGTGGTGGCTGGGAAGGGAAAGCTAACGAACGCGTGGCTGGAGTCGGCGTCCTTCAGCTCCTGCAGGCAGGGGAGCACAGCCTCCTCCGGGCTTTGTGCTGTGCAGGGAGAAAATGACTGCAAAATGCTGTGTGGTTAAACCCAGCAGGTACAGGAGGAAAAACAAAAGAGATTTTTCTTTTTCCCTTCTGGCCTGGTTCCAGATGACTCTTAAGATTAACAATGGTTTGTTGCGTTGGGTGTCCTCAGCTGAGCAACAGCTCCCCTGCGCTTCTCAGGCGCTTCGGTTTTAGTCTCTGTTTTTTTTCTGTTGCCGGTGAATCGAGGGAGGGAGCGTACAGAGCGTGCTTTCCATGGCGTTTAGTGTTTCACTGGAACAGGTCAAAGGTGACGGTAGCAGTGAGATGCAAACTGTCCCCTCCCCGTGCTGTCCTGGCATCTCGGTCTCGCACCCACCGCAGCTCGCTTTCACCTCCGTGCCATCCCCAGTTTGTACCAAAAGTTGATGAAAGTCTCCCCTTTACCTGCTTCTGATGAAAATTTTACTCTGTTCCCATAAATCCAGTGGATTTATACCTATATCGGCACTACTGGTGGATTTTATTTCTACGTTTTTGTGTTTTCTGTTCCATATTTAGGGGTTAAGAAACTGTACCTCTGACTGGGTGTTTGGGGCTGTAACTGGTACCCCGTGCTGGAGTTTGTGGGCTCACCTCCTTCACCTTTATTTCTTCTATCCTGCCTCTGGGCACCTCCAGGAGTGACGAGCACTCACTGACTTTTCTTCCAGAGAGTATTAACAGAGTCCTGCATATCATCCCGTAAGCTTGCTGACCTCTGTAGGAAACTGCAAAGTAAAGACATACTGATCAGCAGCCCAGGTGGTGAGCATCGTGTCCTAAGGACATAATGTGAACTTACCATCAGCTGTCCCTGAGCTCTCTCCAAAATTCCTCCTTTCGTCCAGGATCTTCTCCGAGTTAATTTGGGGAGGACGTTTGTGATTCAGCTCTTGCCAGTTATGCTGCTCTTGGAATTCAGTGTTAATAGGAGCAACTGTAGAGTTCTGGTTTCGACAAGAGTAGAAACTTGGGATTTATTGAACTAAATTATAATTTTTCACTTTGTGACATAACTGAAAGTGAAGGCATGACTCTTGAAAGAAGCCTAAAACATTCGAATATTCTGAAAAAGTTTTATCCATCCTTACATCTTTATTAAGTTTTTGATAGGAGACCTAGCCAAGAGCTACCATCTATGTTTTTGTCTTCTTTTTTTTTTTTTTTTTCCCTGTCCACTTCAAAGGAATATTTTGGAAGCTCCTTATTCATGTTTATGAAGAGATTTGAATATTTACAGTGCTCTACAGAGCTGCTCCTTCCCTCAAGGAGCCTGTGAAGCGCACTGCCGCATTACCTCTCCTGCTCACTTGCCCTTTTTGTTTCCAGAGAAAAGGAATTAACAACAACAACAACAAAAAAAAAGGTGTATGTAATGGGTTCACTGAAAGTTATCTCAGTGCTTAGTGTAACTGTGTGGATTCTCAGGCATCTCAGCAGTGCAATACTTGAGCAGAAGGGTCACTGTGACCGCTGCTCATCGCTCTGTGCTGTTTGACTCACTATTTACTTATTTTGCACGTCAGTTGTTTGTTTGTTTGTTTGTTTTTTTTTCTTAACTGCATAGAATAAAAACTTGAAATAGCAGGCATTTTGTGGAGAAAACACAAATAAAACGTCGTATATGGAATTCCTACAGAATATCAGGACCGTGTAATCGTTTAACAGCTAAAATATCAGCTAAGCAGGTCGATGTTTTATGTGAGGCATTTTAAAATTGATTTTTATGAATGAAAAAAAATGTAGCAGTTCCTTCATAATAAATCGGTTATTAATAAGCAGTGAAATGTTTGATGTGGATGTCCAGGAGCTTTCAAGGCAGAAGGACTGTGAGCTCAGGCATTTTTTTTCCTACCCTTTGTGAATGGATCAGTAACACACAGATCCACCAGGATGCGAAGGGCTGACTGTATGGGAGTCGTTGCCGGATTGAGTCAGTGAAGCTGCCTGACGCACTGTGGTAAGAACATTCTCTTTGAAATACAAAACGTGATTTTTTTTTAAAAAAATGAAACATCAAATATTTTAAGTTTGCCATTGTATTAAAATAAATTGGGGGGAACAAACAACGCTTTTTTTTATCACCTCACTTGATCTTAGTGAAAATCAATTCCAATTAGTGGATTTACACCATACAAAGTCGTTGTGTAGGAAATCAGCCAGATTTAGTGTTTCCATGGTTTTGGTGTTGGTGTTGTTTTTTTGTTTGTTTGCCTCTTTTTTTTTTTTTTTTTTTTCTCCCCTCCACACAAACTACTTTGACGCTAATATCCCTCTTTGGTACTGAAATAATTCGGTGCTCCAGGAAAAAAAAAAGCCTGTCAGGATTTGTGACTTACATGTGTTGAAAGGATTTTCCTTTCTGCAACCAAGATTTTGAAGATTCTTGTTTTGTGTATTTCTCACAGAACTGTAAATTATTGAATATTCCATATGATAGCAGTCCTTTGCAAGAGCTGAAACTAAGCTTTAGTTTCTACTGTTGTTTCTTTTGTTCTTGTGCTTCTCATGACTTTCCAAAAATTATCCCTGTGGGTTACATTTTGCCAAAGAAGTGAATTTGATTGCTGGTTTCATACCACTTTTCAGACTCACGATGCATCATCGGCTTAGCTAGAGATGACAGGTCTTGAAAAATGCTCATCGCAGGGTAGGGTCTGGTGGATAATTGTCTAATCAAATAGACTCACAAAAAGAAAAAAAAATCAATAATGCCTTGTGATAGTGTCTTTGTCTGTATTCTTAGGGTCAGGAGCAGCAGAAGAGCTGCGATAGCACGTGCTCCTAAAAGGAGCTGATAGCTGTGCTTTCATTTTTATTACCAGCCAAATCCTTTCCTCCACTTAATCACGGATATAGAATAATTTTTCCCCACCAAGTCATTGCAGTTTTTCTTTAGCTCATTTATAGTTACAGGTTTACCTCTGTATGGGTTTAAATTGCTGGCTGTGCACACGAAATCCGTCTTTTAAATCTTTTTGATGCTACTGCTTCAGAGGCTACTTAAGTTACTAAATATAAACTTAGCAGTGGTCTGCTGACATAATAAGACTAATGAGAGACGATTGAAAAATGCAGGCAGCTGTAGGAGTAGCTGGGTAGTTGGAGTGGGGAATGTTAGCACTTCATGGAAAGAAGGAGCAGTATTTTCATCTCCATGAAGTGTCTTTAATGACACTTTAAAGACCGCTTTGAAGCGCTTTGAAAATCCAAAGGGAGAATAGTTTCCTGTAGTTTTAGGTAGGCTGCAGTTCAAATACCCGCTATTCATACTACAAGTACCGTTGAAAAATTTTTTTTTTTTTTTTTATTATTATTATTAATTCCAGCTGCGGTACTAAGAATTTGAAGGGTGAGAGCTGGGGAGTGCAGTGTTGGTGTTTGAACAGAATGTGACAAATGGGTTAGACGAAGCAATGGTTCATTAGCGCTTTTCAGCTGTCTCTTAAAGTGGGAAAGGAAACGGATGAATAGGATGGGGAGAAGAGCATCCTAGTTCCTTCAGCTAGGTGTTCGGGTAGCGCTGTGTGCTTTCGTTACAGAAGGGCCTCACTTGGCTTCTTGAGGAAAAGCAGGAATCCATGTTAAAGGAACTATATTATATTTTGTTTCATCTGCTTGGCCTAAACACTGGAGGGGGGTGTGGGGGAATTTGGTTTCCAGGAAAAATTAAGGTCGGAAGCTCCATTTTTCTCACCTCCAGGTTTTTCCAGCCAGTAGGTAAGTGACAGTATTTCAAATCAATTTTAATATACAAGAGAAGCAGGTCTGTAGGAGGAATTCTGACATATCCCGGTTAGCTTGGGGTCAAAAAGGCAAGAAGGTATGTAGAAAATTCCGGCTTAAGGAGTGACTCCTTTGATGCCGGAGCGTGAACCCTGGCCGTGGCTGAGCGAGAACCGTGTAGACGGTCCCCCCACGCAGAGGTGCTGGCACCACGTCGGGGAGCAGGGGAGAGAGGGGAGCCGGCTTTGCTGAGGTAGTGGTGTTGAATTCAGCACGTCATAAGCTCTTGGATCATGTTTGCACGGCATATGCTGGCTTGTTCTAGATTTGCACCACTCCAAATGATTTAGAATCTGGTCCCTTCCCTTGCTCTCTCTATGCTTGTTTTATATACGAACATGAAAGAACTAACACGCAAGTTCAGACCAGAGGTCCAGAAAGCCCAGTCCTGGCAGCGGTCACCAACATATGCTGGGGGAGATAAGAAACAGGCACTCCTTTTTCTGGCACATCCTCCCAGTTCCTGGCAGTTTTTTGTGATTTAGAGACTTCCTGGTGGCACTGGCCAGGTCTCCAGAAAGGATGTAAATCTCTAGGGCTGGAGTCCATCTCTGGGCTCCTTCCAGACTGGCTTGTGCTTGTGAGTCACAAATAAAAAGTAGTACTTTCTTGTGTACACACACAACAAATAAATTATCGTAGAGAACATAGCGCATGAAATATTATAAATAAAAATAAATAGTTCTGTTCAGTGCATGCAAGGATTTTGAGTATTTACTTCTTTGGTCTCCTTAGAAACGTAGAGTGAGGCAAATTATTCCTACTCTGACACAGTAATTTTTCATGTATGTATTTCATATTTCTCACAGCTTTTCAACTATGCTTTTAAAATAAATGTACTTAAAAATATCTCTGTTAAGTGTACATCTGAATTTGGTTTGATGTTCTAAGAAAAAATCAATATTTTTACTCCTTTTGACACAGTTCATCAGCCAGGGTTCAGGGCCTTGTAGACCGCTCCCTACAAGGAGTAATTATTTAATAGTTTTTAAATAATACCTACAGCCACCAGTTTCTCAGAATACCAGAGAAATTTACCGACAGGAGCTGGGTTCCAGTTTGTCTTGGATCTGTGGGATCTGTGTGCTCTCTTGATTTCAGTCTCCTGACTGTCCTCCAGGTTTGGGCTTCAAGTATTTTCCTGACCCCTTGGATTCTCTGCTTCTTTCTGCCCGTCCCTGTAATGTTACTGGGCTACATTTCCCCTGCCCGCCCTCTCCCTCAGTTCCTTTACGGCAGTATCGTGGCTCCTGTGTTTGAGTTTCTGTTCCAGGCAGTCCCTTCCGTGCCCCGAAGAGCCAAACTGCTACCCACTATTTCCTGAAGGGAGGATGCTCCTCACACCCACCAGCTTCAGGGAGGTTTCCTTCAGTCTGCCAGTGTGAAAATAATATCTTGATCTGAGGTAATACAGGGACTGTTCATGTACATATGGACCAAGCCTCTAAAAAACATTGTTCCTAAAATGAGATTAATTGGACAAAGGAAACCGTATCCTGGTGAGAGCTGGGCTGGTCCCAACTGGCCGAGAGGGAGCCGGCAGCAGCCTGGGGGTGCCTGGAGGGGAGAGGGGAAGGTGCTGGATCCAACCCCCCCGGGAAGGCCACAGCTCCGGAGCTTCGAGCTGGACCTTGGGAAAAGGTTTTTCACCTTCCCAGAGGGCTGGCGAGTCTCCAGCCTTGGGGGTCTGCGAGATTCGGGTGAATAAAACCACAGCAAACCCCAGTCTGGTTTTGTGCTGCTCTGGGCAGAGGGTCGAGCTGTGCAACCCCCAGGGGGTCCCTTCCAGCCACCCTGTCTGTGAATCCCTACACGGCTGAATCATGATGAGAATTTCGTACAGCTTGATTTTAAAAAAAAAAAAAAAAGGAAATCTGTGCGTACTATATACTAATTGCAGGTAATTGTGGTGAAAGATCGCAGAAGACAAAAAAAGAGGCAACGTTATTGAAGCCTGCCTACAAACCAGACCTTTTTGATGATCCGTGTTACATCAACACCCAGACCCTGCAGTCTGCAGTCTGCACAGCCCGTGGTACAGCGACACCACAGGTCCACGGGAGCCCGCTGCGTCAGGCCAGTAGGTTCCCATTGCACGACCAGATCTTTCTGAGCTTTGCAAAGGATGGGTGGGTGGGTGTGTCTTACCTGTGTGCATGAGGAAAGATTTTGGTTTCCCCATAAGAAACATAGAAAAGGTGGGGAGGAAAAAAAAAAACCATCCTGGCTGGTTTTTGTGCTTGTTAAGTTCAAACAAAGGGGATTAAAGAGTTAAAGTAGTAACAGTAAGCAAGCAGAGTAACCTTTTATCTTCTGTAGTTGATTCATGACAAGAAATAATGTTCTACGGGTAATAATTAGCAAGTCTTTAAGGTGATATATATATATATATATATATATA